>NW_017098257.1:0-2183 GCF_001412225.1 Nicrophorus vespilloides
TCCAGTGACATGCATAAATACAACTGCGCGAGTCCACACACCAGCCACTGCTTGGCTAACGGTGACGTCATGATCAGCACTTTGGGAGATCCCGCAGGCAACGGAAAGGGCGAGTTCATGCTCTACGACGGGAAAACGTTCAAGACAAAGGGAACTTGGACGATGGGACATAAATTGTCCAAATTCGGTTACGATTTTTGGTACCAACCCAAGTTTGACGTGATGATCGCCTCTGAATGGGCAGCTCCGAAGATCTTCAAGACCGGTTTCTTACCATCTCACGTGATTGACCCTGAAGCTTATGGAACTTCACTTAACATTTATTCTTGGACAGAGAGGAAGCTAATTCAAACCATCGATCTTGGTTTGGAAGGATGCGCTCCGCTGGAAGTCAGATTCTTGCATGATCCGAACATTTGCGAAGGATACGTTGGAACCGCCGTTAACGCAAACGTCTACAGGTATAAACTAGAGCTTATAAATAAGCTAAAAATGGTCTTTTGATTTATTTATAATAATTATCTAACAAATAGGCTTTAAATTATATCAATTTAACACATTCATTTCAAGGTTCTACAAGAAAGACGATGGTACTTTCACAGTCGATAAAGTTATCGACGTTGAACAACTGAAAGTTGCAGGAGGAGATTGGCCAATGGAATACATGCAAGGTATATATTAAAAAAATAATACTTAGACTTTTCTAAATGTATTATTGAAACTTAACTAAATTGTTTTAAGGCTTCATCAGTGATATCCTCTTGTCATTGGACGACAAGTACCTGTACTTGAACAATTGGCTTCAAGGAGACATCCGCCAATACGACATTACAGACCGCGCTAATCCGAGATTAACCGGTAAATACTTGAAACCCGTCCACATTATAACATGAATAGATGAAACTGACTGTTAAATTTCGTTTAGGTCAAGTGTATCTGGGTGGTCTATTGCAATCCGATTCGCCAATCAAAGTTATTGATAACGATAGCTACGTGCCACCTGAGCCTGTCATCATCAAAGGAAAACGTTTGCATGGTGGACCGCAGATGCTGCAGCTTTCCCTCAATGGAAAACGTCTGTACGTGAGCAACAGCTTGTTTTCCCCTTGGGATAAACAATTTTACCCGGATGGCGTGCGCGAAGGAGGCTGGATCGTAAAGGTCGACATTGATCATGAAAACGGCGGAATGACGCTTGACAGGAATTTCATTGTGGACTTTGGAAAGACCAAGCATGGACCAATTCTTGCCCACGAAATGAGATACCCAGGAGGTGATTGCACTTCTGACATCTGGCTAGCCAAATAATTACCTCTAAATTGTTTTTCCTTGAAACAAATTTTATGTGCTCACATCACATTTTGTTTCTTTTGGATTTTCAAGTTACCAAACCAATCGCAAAGGATATTCTCTAGGATTCACTCTATATATTATACCAATTATTTTATAATTACATTATATTATATATATTTATGTCTGCTTAAAGAAAAATAAACATTATATCTTAACGAAATAAACTATCATTCATTTACCTTAGTATAATCAAAAATTAACAGTATAAAGTTGCGTACAAAGTGAGACATAAAACAAATATACCAACAAGCTTTACTTAGCTCCAAAGTTATGATAAGGCCCGTTTTAATATATTTGGCTCCTATGGGCTATACAAATAATGCGCCCCTCTTCATAAAAATATTCATTGGAGATGGGGGCGCTCGTGGGCAGCAAGAATAATGCGCCCATCTTCATCATAAAAAGGCTGGCGCCCCGGGGCTATAACCAATTTAGCCTGTGGTTAGGGTAGCCCTGGCCAGCCCTGGCTACGGTAATAAGTTGGTACCTATGCTATATATTTACTGTCTCATGTCATATTTTAAACGCGTACAAACAATTAACATTAAAATCATAGTTATTAATAACTAATTTATATGAATAAACTAATTAAAATGACATATGAATTAAAATTTTATAAATTTCTAAAATAAAAAGTTCATTAGTTCATGTGGTTCAAAAGACTTTATTACTTTAAATATCTATTTAGATTTAGGAAAAATTTATTCATATATTTATTTATGAGTATATTATAATAATTTCAATGTTTAAAGCAACGTTCATTATATAATAAAGTAATGAATACTATTAATATTTTTTTTATCAGTATGTATATTAGATAACATATATAG
>NW_017098258.1:0-171341 GCF_001412225.1 Nicrophorus vespilloides
TTGTCTTGTAAATTCCTTGAAATAATCTAGACAAAACGTTGAAGTACTGATATTATATAAGATTTTATGGATGCAAATCTTGTAAATTCACTGAAATTATCTGAAATGTAGTAATTATTTAATGAAATTCTGCTGAATTAAACTGAAGTGAATGCAACTATTTCGGGTTGCTGAAAAGATTGAAATTGCTGCAGTAGATGCGTGCGTTTAATGTGATTGGATCGTATTTGGTAGGTGTACGACGGGGAGGAATTGTTTTGGGGGGTTTTCTTGGATTTCTGAAAATCAGAGCGGAAAGGAAGCAAGCGAGAGGGTTCCGTCGATCGTAGGGGATGAATTAATTGAACCATTAGTTAATTGCATGATCATTATGAGCCCAAGTACACGCAGAGAACGCCTTGATTTTGGTCTTGAAAGGTCATCCGGGAGGGTTTCTCCAATTAACAACCGAGACGAACTACAACCGCCTAGAGACTATACATATCCCAAAAAATATACAACACGCTTCCATCCCAATATAAACGTAAATAAATAAAAAAGAAAGCAGAAAACAAAAAGGAAGAAAAGCCGCAAAACAACCGTTAAAGGGCGGAACGGGATTTCCCACTCCCCCAGTCGAAATTAAATATTTCAGCGTATTCTCCACAATGTTTACCTAAACCGTAATGAATTGGTAAACATTTTACCTAAAGGCACCTGTCGATAATGCACCGACCGAAACTTCACATAATCCGAAATAAAAAAACAAATTTAAGTCTACTTCTTTTAATTTCTTCATTTTAGCCCTTCACTTTTTTCTTGTGTAAAACTTTTTTCCCCTAACCGCGCGCGGCTTTGATGAAAAAATTATTGGATTACGTGCGCGGCTCCGGGAATTAAATAATCCAGAGAATGGACCAAGATTAATTCGGCTGCTCGTGGTTTGAACAAGAGCATATGGAAATAGTAATAAGAAGTAATAATTCCTTCCATGCATACCTCCACTCATTTTCTTTTTATATAAAACTTTTTCACGAATTCATCAGTCCTTCATTATTATGCAGATAATTACGAATCGAATTTTCAGCTTTTCGTTCATGTTTTTTTTATCTTTCTTTAAAGCGAATAAAAGAATTGGATAGGAAGCGGGAATTTTCTCTCGCCATTGGAAACTTCGGTCACGAATGTATAAAACGTAATTTGTGGACTTGGGCGACAGTTCGCAAACACAATCATCCGCATTTGGAAACCTTCAACGGAAAATTGGTGAAATTCTAACAAAAACGCATTAGAAAATTAGCAGTTTTCTCATCGTTTTCTCGACAATTCATAATAATCATAACGTTGCGCTGCGTGGAAATATTACGAACAACAATGCCTACAAGAAAACAATGCTGAAAGCATTTTCTCATTTCACCATCTGCGTATGATTTGCATATTATTGTTTTTGATTATTTTTTTGTATTCATTCTTCTCTTATTTCAATGAATAAATTCATTTTGATGTATACACTTTTGAAATCGATACACAGTTTACGCACATAAATTACTTTTTCTTCTTCATATCATTCTATAACTCTCTGTTACTATAATCGTTACTCGCGTGGCATCTGTGAATCTCCGTTAGTAATTAATTTATCTAAATATATACTTGATTAGATTGAGTAACAATAAACATATTACCTTCCAAGTATGTTTATTTTATAAAAATCGTTGAATTCTAATTGTTTGTCTTTTATTGCTAATTTTCGTAAAAAAAAATTGATACATCTTGAAAATATGACTAATTTCATTATATTTATTTTAATCACTGAAACTTATGTGTTTCCAAAAATGGTAAAGTAAAATATAAAACCCATATTTAATACCACACCCATTGTAATACAAATGTGTAAATAAAAATTTTAAAATTGAAAAATAAATAAATAAATAAAACCCATATAATAGACCCAGCAAAGAATATTTTGCTGTTAATCTAAAATGTCTTGATGTGCTTTTACAAATCGTCAGTAAGTATGAAGAAGTTACATAGGTCAGTGTTCCAGTTTTAAAAGTTTTTGTTGGTTTGTACCCACTAGCGTCTCACAGGCGTCGTGCGAGTATCGGATGGTTGAATACTTCACTTAAAAAATGATATTTTAGTATACTATATTTCACTTACTCCATGTTATGAAGTTATTTTTGAAGTAAGGCGGGAAAATGTGAAACAATTTGTAGTTCCAAACTATATATGGTAACATATTGTTTAAGTTGGCTGACATGACAATACTACATGTCTATAAAAAAATGTAAATGAATTACATAATTAAATAAGTGTGGAAAATGAAGTTTTAGATGTTAATTGTTATTAGTAATTAATTAATTAACTTACCAATTTCAGTTTCTTCTATTTTTGTAATATCTTTCTTCATATTTATATACAAAACAGTAAAAAGTAGACACAACTTTTGTTTCACTGTCACATCACATGATGGGGTGCAATTACCAACTAAATATTATGTAAATAACAAAATGTGTTGCCAACACAGATATTTTTGATAACTTGTAACGTAAACAATTTTTTTTTCTGTATTTTCATTAACAACTTAAATATAGTAAAACAATTTATAAATTTAGCTTTGTTTTTATAATAATATAGATTTATGAATAAGTATACAAAAAAAAATTGACAAAAAAATAAAGTCATAGTTGTTTGACAGTTCTAACTAAAACAAATATTGAAACCAAAGTAAACTAGATATTCATTTTATTTAGTTTTATTCAAATATTTGTTAATTAGTGGCAGATTATATAATGATTCCAAGTAAATGATAGTGCGCAAGCTGTTTATAAATTTATCACATTAAAATCAATAGCTCTGGCTTGTGTATTAACTCCGCTTTGAGCCTACTGACTATGTAATAAGTTTACAACTCCTATGGTTAGGTAACGATAATATCTTCAGATATACTTTTCAAGTATAGATTCATATTAATTGTTGCATAACATCACAGCGTTTTGATTTATTTAATAACCGAATTATAGTTTTGCACTTTTGCGTAACAATAATGATGCTCGTAATACAGAGGCTTTAGTTTAACCTCGCCAAAGTCCAACTTAAGCTCTTCTACTCAACCGAGCACGAACATATCATAAAGTTCATATGCATGCATTAACAATTAACCTGAGTATATCTAACTTTCAAAAGTAATCAATAAATCTTTGTTGCTGAATGTACAGGTAAATTGTAAAATAAAATAATTTTAATACATTTGAATTATATTTCTGCAGCGTTGATTTACTGAATATTCTTTTTGGAATTGTTGTAAATTTTAACGATGTAGCAACAAAATATGAAGAAAAGTTTGGAAAATTTTAAAGATCTTTGAAATATCTATTAATTAATGTAATGATATTAACATTTTTTTTTACTAAAAAATGCAAAATGCAAAGATATTTTTTTTATCTGAAAATAATTAATATTTAACATAATTGAAGCTTTCTCATGATCAAACACTACTTTCTGAAATCTTCAGGATGACAGCTACCACACGCAACAATTGGCAAATTTGGGAGATTAGAGCGTTCAGCGTCATTTGTGTCTGCACGACCGAGTTTAAAATTAGCAAACCACGTCTCTACCATTTGACTCGACGGAGAAGAGTCCCCATAATACTATCAAGCCATTGCTTTGCTTAAACGGCATTTTTTTTTTCATCAAAAAGCAATGTTTTTTTTTCATTGTTTTGAAAATTACAAAAGTAGCGTCACTAAAACCACTGTAACTTGTGAACTAAACGTCATATTATCATGAAATTTTGACAGGCGTCGTCTGAAGGTTTGTACTTCCTAAAAATCACATTTTCTATAGAGGCTCAATGTATATGTCATCCTACGAACTTAATGAGTGAGGTGTTAATTTTATTCATTTTAATTCAATTATTTTTGTTATTTTTCGAGATTGAACAATTTGTTTATTAACAATAATATGTTAAAAATGGACTGATATTTTTCAAGCTTATGTATTTTTTTTTTGGTTTATTTGCATAAAAAATTTAATATAAACGTAGGTTGCACATTTAATATTGCATGGATTTTGCTGTGCTCCATCATTTGTATCAGTCACAAACACGTATTGCATTTTATTACAAATTGCTATTAATAGAGAAATAAATTAGTTTCGTATGCAATTTGTATGCAATTTGTATGCATCAGGAAGTCCAGAATAAAAAAAAATATTTCATATCATCGTAATATATAAATAACGTGATTTTTTTTTGTTAATTCCAACAAAATATTTATAAATATATTTGATAAAAAGCATATAATGCAGCAATACCTCGCATAGTACGGATAATAAAAATCACAAAAAAATTGATCATTTATATATAATTTTATGTAGTATTTTTAGTTTGTTCAATTAAAATTAAGTTTTGAAATTTTTAAACGTTACTGTAGTTAATCAGGGCTAATCGAAGCCGCACTATCTGAAGTGTTGTTATATTTATAAAATCTTTAAATTATATAGTATTAATCAAATATTTTTGTTTTGTTTTTAAGACATTTGATATTATTTACTGAATGAAAACTATGACTCTGTTTTTGCTGCAAGTAAGTGATATTTATCATTGGTAAATTGAAATTGATCACGAATTTGTACGTCTGGAATCTTTGACATTGCATGTTTGGTGAGGAGAATGGACGCTCCCAAATGAATAATAATGTATCAATTTGTCGGTAATGCACTATATATTATAACTAACATTATTTATAATAAAAATAGTTGTTCATTCTTACGTGTATTAATATTAATCCAATTTTTACTTCAAATTGATTCAGAAATTAAATATTTGGTTTATTTACAGATTAATACATTTTATACTATCACAAAATATGATTATGATTTGTAATTTATTATTGATAATTCTTATAATTATTATTTTTTTGAATTGTTTCAATAACTAAATAATGTTTTTCTCAGATCAATTATTTTTATCTCGTAACTATTTTTATCTCAAAATGACCCATTTATTAAATATATAAAAAAAAATAGAACAAATTATTAATTTTTACAACAAAGACAGATTAATTCTTAGTATTTAATTAATTTTACATCTTTTAAAATCAAAAAATTGATGACTTTGAGTCGAAATACGCTTCAACGTACTTAAGATACGAATGCAATAAAATACGAATGAAAGCAAATATCAGGTGGGTCACTCTGACCCAACCGTAGTACTTACAGGTTATTTAAATAATGTTCAACATTCAGAATATGTATTTACATAAAGGGAAAGGGAAAGGAAAAATGGTTTAAATTTTTCAATATTACTTAAGTTAATTAGTATTTTTTTATTACATATTTCACTTATTAGTAATGTTTATTATTTAACGATGATTCCAAGTAAATTTTAAATATTAATATTTTTCTCTTCTCTAATCAATAATGATTAACGAATTAATGATTGATCAAATCATAGTTTATTTAAGTTGAATTAAGAAATTGTTATTGGGAAATTAGTATTTCATTAATAAAACTTAAAAAAATCAAATCGGAAATTATACATTGATAATAAATTAAGTGATAAAAATAGGAAAATAAAATATGAAATTTGATAATATTTTTATAAGTTTATTTGATAATATTTTTATAAGTTTTATAAAATTTTATAGTAAAAAAATCTTAGTTTTATTGTGATGTAGTCACTATTCGTCACTATTTAGATTTTATAGTCTATCTTCAGTTTTAGTTGAATTAAGAAATTTTTGAATAATTAGAATTTCTTCGATAGAACTAAGCAAAAAAACTTTTATATACAAGAAAAGAAAACAATATTTGATAAAAATGAGAAATAGTGTGAAAAAACTATGGAAATATATATATAATTTCCATAGTTTTCACACTATTTCTCATTTTTGTTCAAATATAAACAAACAAATAAAAAAATTGTAAAATGTAGACGTAATAATGAATTTTACTCTGAAATCTATCCTACCTAAATGAACAAAAGTTTTTTTTATCAAATTGGAGGAAGCTCAAACTGAGCTGGTCCCATCAAATCGGGTGTTCCACAGGGTATTGTCTTGGGCCCAATTTTATATCTCCTATAGACTGCAGATATACCAATAACAGAGGAAACAAACATGGCAACATTTGCAGATGACTGATGATTTGCAGCAATCATGGCATCAGACGAAAGTACGATAATTGCATCTCGACACATTCAAGAAGAACTTAATCTGCTCGAGATATGGTTCAATCGTCGAATTGGTATAAACCAGTCGAAATCGGTGTCTTCCAGTCAAACTCAACAACAAAGTAGTTCCAGCATCTTCAAGTGTGAGACACTTGGGAATACACCTGGACATAAGACTGACTAGAAAGGATTGAACTTGGAAAGCACTTTTACCCATCCGTAGTTATTTAAATATAGTTCAACATTCAAAATATCTATTTTGAAGTAAAACACAAGAAAATATGGTTTAAATTTTAAATATTTATTTTTACTTATTTCAAAAATTAATAATTTCTTGGTACTCAACGCTAATTTCAACTTAATTCATACTTAAAATTTAAATTCTACATTTCGACTAAACAATTAATAATTAATTGAAAGTTATTAAAGATTTTATTAATAGCAAATGTTTTATCAAAAAGAAAATCAAAAATATATTATTAAATTTTTAATATTAATTAAATTTTCGCTTGGAACTGATGAAGTGTTTCATTGTTTTTTGTACTAAACTCTTGAATAATTTTAATATTACCGCATTATATCCAGAAATTGTACGTTTCAACGTTAATTTTATTAAACAATAACGGTCAATGGAAATACTCTGCTCCAGCATTGTTGTTTATTATGTAGTGCATCGAGCGTTCACGCTCATTACATTCACGTGGGGATGTTTCTGTTCTGCTGCGGCAGGGTTGAAATATTGATAGACCACTAAGGATCTTCCAGGACAATCGGGTTTGCTTGTCACGATGCCACTTAATTGCGAAATCCAATTACACGCAAAGTTCGCCGGTGGCGTTTCGGCCAAAAAGGCATCCGCCAATTATTACGTAACTCCCCCCTTACTCACGTCCCACTCCTCTCCACGACAACCATTTAAACAAACACCGGTTGATTGTATCGCCAACCCTTAACCCACTTATCCCCCCTTCATCGGATGCAAGTAGCGAAACGCGACTGCGAAAAAAAAGGAGGAAAGCGTGGAAATCCACCGCGTAGAGCAAAGTTTACTTTGCAGTTAGAGTGTGGAAAAAAGAAAACTATCCGACATCCGCTTCCACGAGCGTCACAGATTTACATAATGTTTCACTGCCGCTCGAATATTTCAATAAATTCCATTCCGATAAGATTTTAATAAAAATTTAGAAAAAGACATTTTTTTTCGATAAAATCTTATTTAGAATAAAATAACAGATTTAAATATACTATTTTAGATAAAAGTAATATTTACATGTACATTACGAACTAGTTCCATTCCAAATTCATTCATTTAAAAAATTTCAAACTATTATAATCTTACACTTTACACATGATATCACACTTTATCATGGTTTTTACTTTTATATATGTTAAATTCTGAATTACTGACTGCAAAAATTTGAAAAAAAAATGATTAAAATAGACAAAATAATTACTTACAAACACTTTTCAATCTAGGCATCACAATTATTTAATAAAAACAACAAAAGAAACAAATGCAAACAAAAATATTAGGTTTTCTTAAAGAAATTATTATTTTGTTCGTAAGTCGTAAATAATGATAAAATGAGAAATATGTAATTGCTCATATGAATCATGTGTTTATTTGAGTTGAATTTTACAAATATTATTGAAAATTTTCCACATCTTTGAGAAAATTTGAAAAAAAAAATTAAAGTTCAATTTTGAAAATTTTACTAAAATTAAACAACTAAATACTTCATGATGAATTATGCACAAATTCCAGCGATAAAAGTACGAAGAGATTTACGAAATTTGATTTGTTTATAAACATCTTCTTCCTTTATATAAATGCAAAAAAAAAATTGAATTATGTTAAAATAAACTAATAAACAGTAATAAACTAATAAATAATCAAATCAGGGTTCATTTCAGTTGAATTGCCATTGGAAAATTAGAATTTATGCCAGAAAAATACAAATCTTAAAATAGAAATAAAAACTATGAAATTTAATTATATTTTTGTTCAATTTTATAAGAAAACTACTTTTTTTTGTTGTGAAAAGATGTAAATACTCTCTCTTTCGATTTTAATCTCCAAGCTTCACTAATTTATTAATGATTAATCCAACTAATGTTAAGTTTTATTTGAATTAACAAATTGTTGAAATTATATCCAAAAAAATGTAGTACAAAAATAGGAGAAATCTGTAAAAAAAATGTTTGAGTGTATACATTTTATTGAATAATTAAAAAATATATTGTAAATAGTAGAAATAATGATAAAAGTAGAATTCTGAAATCGTTTTTGCTTTAAATTTTGATCTCAAATCGTTAGTAATTTATTAATGATGAATCCAATTATAGTTGAATTTGAATGTTTTCATTGGAAAATTTGAATGTATTTGAAAAATTCTACAAAGATTAAATAATATGATCATTTTCAAGTAAAATAAAACTGTGAAATTTCCTTTGATGTAATATATTTTGTTCAATTATATAAATAATGAATTTTACACTTAATTTATTAATAATTAATTGAAATATTCATATCTTTTCAAGAAGTTATGAAATAAGGAATAAAGTAATTTTAAATTGACCATTTGCGAAAATTGTGAACCGCACTGAAAAAATAAGCGTTCTGCATTTGGTCGAAATTTCCACTTGCAAAGTTCCATTGCAAATGCAATCAAACAACTCGACTGGGCCGTTAATTGTCTTGTATTATGGAAATGAAGCAAAGTTCAACCCTTTTCCCTACCACGTAAATTCTTCCCCAAAACGAAGAACTTAACTTAACAGTCGGATTCGGTTTCACCCGTGCAAATATATACACAATTCAAATGCGTTATTTTTTTTGTCCATCCGTTTATTTTTCGTGGTCATTAACCGAACTATTCGAGCGTTCATTGCGCCTATTTGCTTACGATTATTAAATAAAATGTAAAATTGACTGTAAATTCGCCGAAATCAATAAACATACACATCAATTGAATGTAGTTTATTTGCATTTTATGTAAATATTCCACTTTATAATTATAAAAATACATATTTGAAGTTGGTGAATTTTAATTATATTTGTTTAATCAACAATAAAATATTTCCATTGAATAATCAGTGAATTATGATAATTTAAAGCCAATTTTTAAGAGACAAAATTACAAAGAAAAAACATAAAATTGTTACATTTTTGTAAGTTTTAAGTTTTAGTTAATTTATCAATTTAAAACCAATAAACTTGTCAATTTATATTTTTTTTTTTAAAAAATAATTTAATCGTTCTAATTCATTGTAAAATGATTAATTTACATTAATAAAATAATAGATTAATCATTTAGAGGTGAAGTAAATTCAATATATTACAAATTTTATATTTACCCGGCGAATCCACCATTTAAACGTAAACATGAAATGAGTATAAAATGTAATAAATCTTTGATATAAAAGTATGAAAAACTTTGATTCGACAAATCTAGATTACAATTTCTATTTATTTTTGTCGCAGTTTTTAAAACTACGGAAACGCAATTTGTTTTTGTGGCGGTATTGCAGTGTGCGAAAAGCGTAATTGCAAAATTGAGGTTATGGAATTATACATTGTAAGCTGTATTTGCTGTGTTCTCACAGAAACACACCTTTGCACATAACGTGTTTTCGCCGCATTTTACTAACGAATTCAGCGAAAAATCCGAGCGCTCGGAATTTTATATTTCTCAGGTAAACAGTTACATTGTGATACAGCTATAAAATTTCTTTATTTCAACTGTTTTATGTGAAATATATATGAACTATTATTGACAAGTTAATTAAAAAATACAGTTTTAATTAAAAATTAATTTATTTTATAAGATTTTTATTTTAAAAACTTATTTTTATTAATTTGTTTCATAATATAATTTAAAATATCATTTTTATAATAATTTGACAAAAATGTGTAAATTGACAGCTGTCAAATTTGTTTGTAACATTTTAGTGATTAATAAATTTGCGATTATGAAAAATAATAAATAGATTTGTAATTATTGTTGAAAAAAATCAAATATTGTAAACAAGTAATAAATTTCATCTATTCCTAATGTGTTAATCCTGAAACGTCAAATTGACAGTTCAATACTAATAATTTGACATAGAATGACAAAAATTTGACAGCTGTCAAATTGTGATATTTGTAATTTTAAAGTTTTCATTTGAGATTAAAATGTCGAAGATAATAGATTTGTAACTATTATTTAAAAAGTCAAATATTAGAAACAATTTATAAATTTGATTAAGGTTTAAACTGTTAAACCTGAAATGCCAAATTCAAGCTTTATTTCCGGTTAAAAAAAATAAATTAAGCGGTTATGATTTGGTTTAATCAAAAGTCAAAATTGACATGACAATTGACAGCTGTCAAATTAGAATATTTGTAATTTTCTGTAATTATACTTTATGCAAGATTTTAGTGTTTAATGTATTGTTGATTATAAAACAAATCAAGGTAATAGATTTGTAACTATTATTGAAAAAAAATAATTAAATATTATAAATCAATTAAAAAATTGGATTGAGGCCTAAACTGTTGATCCTGAAACGTCAAATTGACAATTTATTTCCGGTCAAAAATAAATAAAGTGGCTTTGACCCAAAGTCCCTAAAAGTAAGGGAGGACCAGTTTCTAAAAGCTTTTTATTTCCTCTTGTTTCTACATTCAATCTGATGTCGGAAATGAAACGCGACTGTATTTTCACCTTTCATATTCCGATATAAATTGCGTATTTCCTCGGCTCAATTCAAAACTATTCTTCCATCGAGCAAAGAAATAATACCTTTTGTCAATTCCATTAAACTCCTGCGTATGTTTTCCATCGAACTACGAGTAAATGCATCTGGAAACATCAGCGACGCGGGAATATCGAAACAATTTTTCATCGCGTTTGCGATGTTAACAGCCCCCCGACCCCTCAGCTCTGACAGCTCGAAGACATTACAAGAAACACACGTTTCATTCTGGAAACGGAATCGATGCTCAAGTAAATTTAATTAAAAATGAAGAAGAATACAAAAAAAAAATGAGGGAATGAGTGAGAAAAACATTGCATGAAAATATGTTTCCACTTTTGCTGCGAGAAATTGGATTGCTGAGTGATTTCGGTTTGTGTGGAAACAGAAGCACTTTCTTCATTTCATCTTACGTAAGTTTTTTTTTTGTTGTTGCGTTGTGTTCACTCAACTATCGTCGAGTGTGTGTGTAATTTTTATCCGCAGCGAAAGAATGCTGAGGGTTGTTTTTTTTTTTGCGGGGTGGTGAATGTCGTCATATTTTACCCCTTTTATGCCATCCCCGTACATTGTGTATCTTCAGCTGCGATTTATTCATGGAAAGCAGAAGCATTTATTCTCCGCGCCGCAAGTATATTTATGTGGGCTCGAAACCAACGAATGTTGGTAGAAGAGGATGAGAGGAGTAGGAGAATCATCAGTCGGAGCGCTGGATTTGGATTCCGGATTGCCAATTTGCCACCTTAATTATTCCCCATTCAATTACCACTGGAAATCAGCAACGGATTATTGCAACAAGTTCGGTTGAGGTTGTTGCACGTCGTCTATCCATCTCTTTCTGCAACGCGAAAAGCGTGATAAATTATTTTGCGGCTGAAAATCCGCTGAAATTGATTCGCAGCCTCGCGTTTCATGTGGGCATAATGAAACCGAGATAATATTGAAAGCAAAAGGTGACAATGAATCTAATGAAATGCGTCGCCGCTTTGATTGACGGCATTGGGTACTTATTGTTTTCGCGAAACATACAGTCTGCTCGAAATTCAACAACTGGACTAGTTTATGTTTCAGTAGAGATGTTCCAAATATTCAATATCTATTTACTTGTAATTATTCATTCATATATAAAAACGCAATAATATTAAAAATTGACTGTAACAAATTCTGTATAAAAAAAATATTTCATAAAAAAATTAGTGTACTCTTCATTAGTCATTAAATATATTTGTTTCATTGAATAAATTATTTATCATTCAATAATTTCTTGTATTTATTAATAAGTATAGAATTTCAAATCATCATATTTTGGGTAAAACCATATAATTTTGTAAATACTTTGCAATCATTTTATATTCTTTCTCTCAAATTTACTGTAACTAATTTCATATTTATTGATTGTCCCTAAATTAGACCAAAGCTCTAAAGAAATTTCATATTTTACTTTGATTATGTAAAAATACAATCATTTCTTTCATTATATCATTTTTGATATCTCAGTATTTTTTTTCATTATTAACAATTTTCAATAGATGTTTCCATTAATTTAATTGATTATCAATCATATTTAAGTTTTCTTCATTTGTTCTATAGATTTTCTTATTAAATTAACTGTTATTAAATAACTTCTTGTCATTATATGTACGGTTTGTAAATTTCTTATATCCATTTTTTATTGATATCAGTTGTCTGAAATTGAAATATGATTTGAAATCATTTTATGTTCATTTTTACGTTAGATTTTGTTGATAGGTAGTGAATAGTTACTGAAACAATGCATTTTATGAAACTGTATCTTTTGGTAAAAAAAAATCTGTAGAACTTTTAGGATTTTATCACTTAAAATATTTGCTTAAACTCCAATTTGATCAAAATTCTCTAAAATTTACTATAAAAGAAAATATATAACCGTGCAAACAAAGAATTGTTAATTTTGTTATTTAAAGTTTTATTAATACAATTATATTAAAACTACATCCACTTTTAAGTTTTCTAAATTTTTTTTTTCTATAAATCTGATGCTAATATGATTATGATTTAAATTTTACAAAAAATTGTAAATATTTAGGGTTTTCCATATAGTTTTTGTTTGCATTGAAAATCTACATTTTCTATACTAATGCTGCTTTTACACAATGCGTCTTCTTGTAATATTTATAAATTTCAATATTACCAACTACTATTATCAATGATAAGTGAATTGACAGTTGTAATTACATGTTTACAATGACATAACGCATGGATGTAACATAACAATAGGAAACTATTGTTTTTCTAATAAATTTCAAAAGTACTAACTACAGCAATACCTTGCATAGTACGATTAATCATTTACGCCAATATTCCGGACTGTTTGAAACCGTTCTGATCCAGGAATTAAACACATACATATTGCTGTACTATTATTATGGATGATGTAATTGACAGTTGTAATGCTGCTTCTATACTGTACGTTTTATGTAATATGTATACATTTCAATAATACTAACTACTATTATCAATGATAAGTGAATTGACAGTTGTAATTACATGTTTATAATGACATAACTCATGGATGTAACATGACAATAGGAAACTACTCGTTTTTTTTTTATATATTTCAAATGTATCAACTAGAATGATGGTAATGGTAATCAGTTCGTTCAAGTAACCGCACTGTTTGAAACCGTTCTGATCCAGGTATTAAATACATGCAAATTGATGTACTATTATTATGGATGATGTAATTGACAGTTGAAATCCTGCTTCTGTACTATACTTCTTATGTAATATGTATACATTTCAGTAGTACCAACCACTATTTTCAGAGTTAATTGAATTGACATTTTTAATTACATGTTTACATTGACATAACGCATGGATGTAACATGACAATATGAAACTACTCGTTTTTTTATACATTTCAAAAGTACCAACTAGAACAATAGTTTGCGGACTGTTTGTAACAGTCCTGATCCAGATATTAAATACATGCAAATTGATATACTATTATTATGGATGATGTAATTGACAGTTTCTGCTTCTGTACTGTACGTTTTATGTAATATGTATACATTTCAGTAGTACCAACTACTATTATCAAGGATAATTGAAATGACATTTGTAGTTACATGTTTACAATGTAGTTGGTATGGTAATATAACTATAACTAAAGGCATATAAGTAACAAAACAATATAAAACTACTAGTATTTTTTTAGATAATTCAAAAGTTTACAACAATACCTCGCATAGTTCGGGTAAATTCCAGGACTTCTTGAAACCGGACTAATCGAGAAACTAAATACATAAATATTGCTATACTGTTATCATGGATAATTTAATAGTTAGAAAAAAATATTTTTCAAATAACTGAGTTGTGTTTTTTGTTGTATTCACAGGATGAGTAGTCTGTGATAAACATTCGGCACATATTGAATATATCGTGAAAGGGGGGAGGTGGTAGAAGAGAGGAGTAAATAAATTTAGTTTTGTTTGAGCTTTGTGGAACCCTCTTGGGGTCTTCGCAGACGAGAAATATAGAAAAAGGATCAAGGGAATCATATTTCCAGAAGGTGTTAGCTTTTTGGATCTCGAAAAGAAATCGTATTGGCTCTCATATCGAGAGTGAGTGAGAGTCGAGCGCGGTGAAGGGAAAGGGCGCTTCAGAACACTCCAACTCCGAAATTAGGGTTTGATTAGTATGCATACGTTGCATAATTGATGCACGCAAGTCAGATGTTTCATAATTACTCCATCGTGAGCGAACGCATATCTTTTATTATTATCATGTCTTTTAATTATATTTTTGTTGGTACAATGTTGTGATTCGCAACGGCAATAACTCGGGACGATAAAATAGTTTGTTGCGGGAAGAAAGAAGCATAAAGATAGATAGAGAGAGAAAACCGTTTTGCATTTCGCCCTCTTCCCCCTTTTCCATCCCTTATCATCACTATCATCATCATCCGCCACTATACGTGACCATCTCGTAACATTTACGACTCATACCTAGAGCCTCGGATATCGCTGTACCCGGAAACAAGTCCGATGTTATTAAAGAAATGCTTCTCCATTGGTATTGATTTTTTGTTCCTCCGTGTATCTCGGGATCTAAGGGTTGTTTTCTTTTTTTAATACGAAGGAATTAACATACGTGTTGCATGCTACGCTCGTCCTTATTGCCGTTCGTGCTTTCTTTTTCTCTCTCTCTATTTCTTCGTGTTAAGCTGAAAACGAGCTTCCTTTCAGGACTAATTGGGAAATGGGCCGCGACGGTAAATTGCCTTCGTCTGAATCTGCCTGCGGCCGCTGACCAAAGCGTTTCGTGCAGAATCCATGCATAAACTACTGCAAACAACAACAGAAAAATTAATGCAGTTGTTAAATGGAAATTCGAACGAGAATAAAACTAATTAACACTCGTAAACATTTTTCACGTCTCACTTTGTTTTAACTATTCGATACGAACAGTGCGAATGCTGAAAAGTATGCAATGCATTTGCATCATGAACGTTACAAAAAGGGTATTTTTTTATTGCTTTTTACAAAGAAAACCTAACATTAAACAGTCATTAGTTTTTACTCGCTTCAATGAATCAACAAGTTAACAGTTTTAAATAACTTTTTTTTTAATTCCCCGCATTTTTATCATGTTATTTCGTCAATAATTCAAGTGTTGATTTATATTTGCAGAGAGAATAGCATAAAATTTAAATTGATTTAAAATTCCAGTTCAATTTATTTTCACTCATTGCATGTTCAAAGCATAGTTTACTTGCATATATATTCATCAAATTATTTTGAACATGAGCGTGAAATGAAAATTAGTTTAATTAACAAATTGTATAGCTTATAATATAATAAAGTTGTAATAGATTTGTTTTGGACTATTAAAATTTATTTTACTCTTTACTTAACATTTTATTGGCAATTTAGTAAGATTTAATATCGTAGTAATTTCGTTAGAATTCTCTTTTTATGCAAATAAAAATAAGAATAAAATGCAAAATAAAACTGTATGAACGAACGCCCTAAGTGGCAATTTCTCAGCGATTTTACGCCCGGAAGCACATTATATAATCGTATTCCGGGTCGAAAGGTCCGCTGCACTTTTCATGAAACGCTGAAGACTATAGCCTCCAATTAAAAGAAGCTTCCGACCCGGATTGACCCGAAAACGCGATTAATATCAATTAATCTTAGATTAATGATGCAGCCATATATCACCTATTCCATAGCTTTAATCAGGAAAGTATCGTGTGTGAGAGCTCGAAAAGCGCGCATCTCCCCTTTAATCATGTACTTTTCAGAGCTTAGACCGTAATGTATGTAAATGCGAATATTTTGTGAAAGTTGCGTGCGCGTGGATTTCAGTTGCTTAACCGTGCGAAATAAGGGCTTTAATAGAAAAGGG
Organism: Nicrophorus vespilloides; assembly: GCF_001412225.1. Taxonomy (NCBI): domain Eukaryota; kingdom Metazoa; phylum Arthropoda; class Insecta; order Coleoptera; family Silphidae; genus Nicrophorus; species Nicrophorus vespilloides. The sequence goes on from NW_017098258.1 coordinate 16,286, forward strand.
AAAGAAGCGGCTAAGAGAAAGAAAATAAAGAGCAAATAGAGAAGAGACAGCAAGTTTTTTTTTTTGTTGTTGCCGCCGCTTGTTTTGATTTTTATTCCCTGTTTGTATTTCTCGTGTTTCAGAAGCTTTCAGCTCTCGCAACGGAAGCTTTTTGTACCTCCGCCCTTTTGAAATTAAGACACACATGCATTAGAGGGTTTCGTTGGAAAACGATTAACATCACTGCTACTGCTCCTTTCCGCATCTTCCTCAAACCTAACGTTTTCTTTTTTTTTTCTCTGCGTGTTGCTCATCTTGTTTTCTTTGCGTGTACATAAACCGCAACGCTCGGAAGTTTTCAGTGTAGGAGAAACATCGTCAAAAGGAAATCCCGAACTGCTGCATTCTCCGCTTGGCGCTTTATTAAATGGTTCGGAATGTATCCTCTCCGCACAGATATGTAAAGGGATGAATTTTCAGCGGATTATCCTAATGTATACTTGTGTATGAGTGTTTAGGTGGGTGGATGGGATATGGTTGTAGATACGTATAAAGATGGTTTTAAATTACTTTGAAATTGCAATTAACAACGGAATTCTTATTGGAATACTTTCAGATGAGGGTTCCGAACATCTCCATCGTTTTGGCCACCGTCTGGTGCTTGGTTTCTACCGCCGCTGAGGAGCAGAAGCGTGGGCCGTCGGGATTCACCGGCGTCCGTGGGAAGAAGTCTTTCGAGGATGAGGACTTCGAGATGAGGGATATCGAGGATAAGAGGGCGCCGTCCGGGTTCTTGGGGATGCGTGGAAAGAAGCCTTTTGAGGGATGGACGTCCTTGGACTACCCTGAAGTCGGCATCAAACGGGCTCCGTCTGGGTTCCAAGGGATGCGCGGCAAAAAGGGTCTGGATTACGGTGAGGACGATTGAAAATTAGTTTCCAAAGTCGAATTTAATTTGCGCAATACGCGCGCATCTTGTTTGATTCTAATTATAAAGGATCCGTACTAGACGCGACATAATATCGCATATATATTACGCGTACTATTCGTGGTTTTCAGTTAAATTATCAACGTCTGCGGCGCGAAAAGAACTTTATTATAGTTTATAATTGAGCAACAACATCGTCGATAACTAACAAAACTTTCGTTAAATTAGTCTACAACCAATTAGCCCGAACGAAACAAATCATCTACTAAAACCCTTAATTAAATAGTTTATTACATAACTCAAGAGCAAATAACAATATTTAATGTATATTCATTCCTTGCCACAAATAAACTTGTATCTAACTATTTTCGGATCAGTGGCGGATATATCCGCCCCCAAAGTAAACTTCGTTTTAGCAAAATTGCATGCAAAACAATTTGACTATTCCTTACAAATAAATTTCTTATTGAATAAGATATGTTTAGGCAGTATGGTTTCATACATTTAAACTAAAGTTTTGTACTCTCTTTGGAATCAAATTAATTATTCTATGAAGGATTTTCTAATGTTAAAATCACTTGCAACTATTTTGTTATTAAATTTCAGTTGAAGTATTAGAAAAGAGAGCTCCATCCGGTTTCCTGGGAATGCGCGGAAAGAAAGAATACGACGATATGTTCGAGAAGAGAGCTCCGTCCGGTTTCCTTGGAATGCGTGGCAAGAAGGACCTGGAGACTGTTCTGCTTCCTGAAGAGTCCAAGAGGGCTCCGAACGGATTCTTCGGAATGCGCGGCAAGAAACCCTCTCGTTCCGCCGGATTCTTTGGAATGAGAGGCAAGAAATACCCGTACGAATTCAGAGGTAAATTCGTTGGTGTCCGCGGCAAGAAGATGTCGAACGAGGCTGTCCCACCACCAGAATACTACGAGGAATTTGGTAAGCTCGGCCAGGGTCTGGACATCAACCAGCTCATGCTTCTGCTCACCGAAAACGACGGCTACAACCTTGCCAAAGAGACTGGACAGGATTATTAAATATTAGGTAAAACTACAAATCCAAATAACAATTAATTAATAAGACTAATTTTCAAAAATTTTCAATTACAGATGATAAATGAGAAGCAACACAGTAGTCTGAAGTGAAACCCGATTTAGTGAAATTTAGTAATAAAGAAAAACAAAAAAAAGAGTATATTTAGTAGGTAGAGTTTTAAAAATATCTTTAAAAAGAAAAAGCATATATCAGAAAGTATATTATTTTATTTAATGTATGAAAGTAAATGTATAAACAAAAAAAAAAGACTTGTAGATGATGATGATAACTAACGACATGTTTCTTCTCTTCAGGATTATGTACCTTTGAACACATGGCTGGATGTTCAAAGGTCTGATCTGCATAGTATATAGTGTTGTTCTTCAGACTTACTTTCTCGAAACCCGAAGTTCGGAATACATTTTTAACGAAATTCTTGTCCGTCCCCTTCTCTTATTTTCAAACCCTACCTCATTTAAAAACTTTATTTATTTAAGATTTCCTTCGATGAAACACATATCAACATGTTTACGTTTTCGTTTCCTCTTGCAAATATCCACACACACACAAACACACACTTCTTTGCAGACGTTCTTTCCATTTCATTCTAATGTAATAAGTGTAAAATCTCTATTCTTCTATGTCCAAAATTATAAATAATATATAGATTCTATCGTTGTTTAACTATTCATTAAGTATTATTATTATTTTTATTAATTAGACTTTTATTACGTTGTAAATGTTTACTATTATTATTAAATATGAATATAAAATATATAATTAATAAATGGCATTCGAATTAAAAAATAATATTTATTCATTTCCTATATTTCACCCATAACAATTTTCAGTTGAAATTAGTATCAAATAGGTAAGTAATGATTAGTTTATATCAGCCTCAAATAAGAAAAAAGTCACCCATTCAACAACAGGTATCCCCCGAGTTACGAACCCCCGGACTTACGAACAAAATTATAAAAGCTCTAAGTTGTTACAAGAAGATATATAGTGATAAAAAAAAATTAACTGTCCAAACAAAAATTGATAATTTCTGTTTCATTGCATTTGTTTCCTTTTACGTGTTTTTATTAAATAATTGTAAAAACCATGATAAAGTGTGGTAAGATAAGTATTCCCCCGGCTTACGAACAAATTCGACTTACGAACAAATACATTGGAACGGAATGTTGTCAATATTTGACAACTTCAGAAAGACTACTTTTACTAATTTCATTAAATGAAATAAATTATTCTTACTTATAACTAACTTTTCATCATATACTCAAAATGTAATAAGTATTATTGTTTAATCTACTAAATTAGTTATTACTCAGGTATTACGATAATTAAATTAAGTATATTGTTTTAATCAAGGATTAATCATTGTGGCTTAGAATAACATTCGGTTCAGATTCGATCTTTGCTAATATTATCATTAGTCCATTGATTCCTGTTTGATCTAATTAGGATTAACTCTGACGCAAATCCAACTAATAGTTAGATAACCGATGTAAACTATCCGCACAGAATGTCACGTTCTCAGTGTGTATTCATACCGTAACTGACGATTAAACTGCAAAGCGTTTGCGCAAATTATGAAGAGCTACAGTGGACGTAATATTTTTAGTCACGTATTGCGGATAGAGTTACAGCATCGTGACCTCTTTTGTTTTATAGCCAACTGAGTTATTTCATTTGAGAACTAACAATTCTATATTTTTTTTTATTATAAAATAAATTAATTTGTAATTAAAATGTAAGGAAAAACTAACATGTTAAATAAACATAGCATCTTTATTGATAATTATAAAGCCCATTATATATATATAATTATGTAAATATATAAAAAATATGAAGTACCACAATACAAATGACGAATAACATTTAAAATAATTAAAAAAAAACGTAACTAAATCATGAACACTAATTGTACGAAATGAAAATGTCAAGAATTTTGAGCATGAATGAATTAAATGTGTACGAAAAACGAATACTTTCTTTTCTTTTAAAAATTTCTTGTTTATACACGTATAAAATTAGCTTTGATTATCTTTCGAATAAACTCTGTCACTAAAGTACCACTGATCCGGCGGGCAAACTCGAGTTGCACAACCTGAAACACCGAGTGTCGTTGATGAACCTCTGCAGATGATGCACGAATGTAGGCGTATCCTGAGAATAATAAATTTATAAGATTTAAATTGATTAGATCGTTAAACTGACCGTCTCCTGGGCGAAATTGTTTCGTAAGTTATCCTTCTGCTGCGCCGACAATCCTTCCAAGTTCTGCAGAAATTGCTGAAGGAATGTGGTGAAGAATCCTTGAAAGTTCACAGCCGACATATTGTAAAGGGCGTACAGTATGTCATCGGTCAGAAGGTTATGCGATTTGTCCAGTAATGTCTGCAGTAACACCGTGAGGAATTGGCTCAGGAGATGATCTCTGAATAAACCTTTATGATACAGCTTCCATTTGCCGTTGAGATTCTCCAAAGCAGCTAAACTCGTTCGGAAGGTGTTGATGTCCGGTTGAAGAAGGGATTGCCCGAAGACTTGCAGCAGTTTCAGCAGAAGCTCAGGTTGCTGAATGCTATCCGGACTCGGGTCAGCGTCACTGCAACCCGGCGAATTCCCTAAGCGAATTTGCGAAACGTAGAAGTAATTCCATCTGTGTAAAAGAATACTGTGAAGGAGATTTATCAAGGCTATTATGCAATCCGGTTGCTCGTTCGCCTCCACGATCAATGTGGGGAAAACGTTGTCTAAACAGAGACTGAGGATGCCGGGAAGGAAATTTTTGTAGTTGTTGCCCGGCGCCTCCACAACCAGCTGGAAAATTTGCAGCATCTTATCCAAGCCGGAATAATCCTTCCGCTGTTGATCACTTCAATTATAAACATAAATACAAGTATCTATTAGAATTAGTGATTAACTTACCTAACTGCAACATCCAAGAATACTTCCATGGCGTGTTTCACCAAAACCACTCCCATATGTTGTTGTAAAACACCCAAAACGTTTAAGAAGAATATTAAGAGATGCTCGTTTACGTTCGGGTATTTGCAGTAAATTGGTAAAACGATTAAAGCTTGCTCTATAGTGGACTAAAAATAACAGCAATTAAAGATTTATACTTTTTTTTTAACAAGATACAAGCTTACTTTAATCGCGGAATACAGCGTTTTCTTTGAGTTTAAAGGAAAATGTTTTGAGTAGTTTACGACGCTCGACAAACACGGTAAGACAGTTTCTACTACATCTTTAACTCGTCTCGCATCAGTCGTAGCATTGATTTCTTTGAAATCCTTCGTGATGCTTTCGAAGAACTGCACGATCATCTGGTTCCTCTTCTGCAAATCTTGCTGCGACAATTCACCCCACGGCTTCACCAGCAAGTTTGTAAAAGCACACATGACAACCTCTTTGCACTGTTTATCGGGATACTTAATAGTCGGACACATTTGCAATAGTTCAACCACAGATGGCAGCACGATCAGCGTGGGCGGAAACATCGTGTCGGTGATGCTCAGCAAAAGGTGGGCGGCTCCGTGCGTCACCTTTGGTGGTTCGTGGTTGGCGGAGCGCAAAATGGGCACGGTTATATCCATCAGCGAGTTCAGTTCTTTCACCTTCATCTCACCGTTAGTGTTCAGCCATAACCACCATGTTTTCAGTGCAGCCAATATTTGTCCATGCCTTAATTAAAACCAATAATTGAAACATCATCGAACATGAAGAAAATCGAATTACTTACACTTCAGTGAAATCATTGACTAATTTCATATCGTTCATCTTCAAGTGGTAAAACCTAGCGTTCGTAGCTAACGAAGCACTTTGTATCAATTTCATAAGTAAATTATCGATAATCGGTGATGCTTGTTGATAATATTCGCTATCTAAATACCAATAGTTAAATCAATTAATCCAATCCAAAGATTAAGAAGCAAACTTACCAGGATCTAAAAATATCGACGATAGTCTAGCCAACGTTTGCGTAAGCGACGTCAAATCTTTAAGAATACATTGCAGTCTTACAGTTTCCGAAAACTCCAGTTTCAAACTACAGTTTCTTATATCCACGGCGTTCTCCAACATACAGAACACGTCGTTCGCTGTTTTCCATGGTGCTAACTTTTCAAAAAAAAAAAAATAAGAATCATAAATTACATAACAATCGTATTAAATTTGAAGAACTTACGACTCGTGTGAAGGTTTCAATTGGAGCGAACTCGGCGATCATCGCAATAATTTCTATAGAAGTCTTAAGAAAAACTTGCCACTCAGTCTCATTCTGCAAAAAGAACAATCAAATTATTTGTATAAGTATTAATAATTGATTAATACATTATCGTTTTGATCGTCGTTGCTAATTTCCTTCAATTGGTTCATGTTGCATGTGAATTGCATTTTATTGAGTACAGCTATGACCAATCCAAGCAGCGCTTCTGAATACCTGAAAATATCAATTTTTAGTAATTGTGATGATGAGATTGGTGATAAAATTACCTTTGTGCATTTTGGGGTTTGATTTGCTTGATGAATGAGGCCCAAACGGCAAGACAACGCAAGTAACAATTCACCGAAGGCAGTTGCATAGATAGTTGGAATAGCAATCCCAAGAAATCGACTGCTGAAAATCCGGGTTCGCTCTCTAATCGCCACAAATGTTGCTCAATTAGCAAGGATAATAATTCAGATAATTTTTCCATGAAACTTAAAAAATTACATATATTATAGAAACGTTGATCAATTTTAATTTCAATTTGCTAGAATAAAGATAGAGAACACTGGACTTCTTCAATATTATCCAAATATATATTTTTTTTGGTAAATATATTTTTTTCTCTTCCGCCTTCTTTAAAATGTTTTCATTCACTTATAAAAACCTACAATTCCCTAAAATATATCCATCTAGTACGAAATACATAAAATGTAAGAAAATTTAAATCATAGTAAATTTCAATTTAAGTTCAAATCGCAATGTTAATTATACAAAAAAAATATTATTTTACTTATTTTCTATGAAAACAAATAATAAATATTTTTTTAGTAACAGCAATAACAAACTATTTTTTAGTATAGTTTTAAATTATGAATCATTAAGAAATGACGATAATTATTTGCTATAATTAATGAAGAATCATTTAAATTCAACAGATAAGCGTACATTTTCAAATAAGAAAAGATTTACTGTTATTTAATTAGTGAATAGTAAAATCTTACTCTGGTCCTAAAGTGTCCAATTTACCAGTCGACGGACAGGAAATGTCCCTCAGCAATTGAACGATGTGATGATACAATTGTATAAACAGTTCTTGGCTTCCGGGAGGTACGCATTTCCTGTATAGCAGTTCGTTCAAAGTAGACATGGCTAGTACACACATATCGTCATCATCCTGAAAACAAAGAGATGTAACAAACTGTTTCCAATAGGAAATGCAGGTTGACGAACCTGAGCGTAGCTTGAAACGTTGGTAAAGTTGAAGATGGTCGTGATCATTTGTACTGGAATCTGAATGAGATTGGCCCACGAGAACAAGTGCTGAACGGTGGATAGGGCCTCCCTTGTGATGGCTTTGCTGTCGGGTCTGAAAGAAGCTGCAGAAATTTGCTGGGCCAAGTTTGGCGCTGAACTGGGATGCGTGGGCGACGGAGGAGGCGTCGCCGTTGCCGCATTCTGACGCCGTTTATTACCTAAACTGTCTAAAATGGAAGTCAATATTTGGAATACTTGGGGAATGTGTTGTTGCACCAGTCTTGTCAATTCCTCTTTACGAAACGAGCTCAGATCTGGCCTCGGGCACATCAGTTCTTCACTTGCGGTCCTCAGCATTATCAGCCCCAACAACTGACCATTTTGTGATTGCAATAGCTAAAGACAAAAACAACAAATATTAATTTACTAAGCAGATCAAAATTATTGGTGATAATACTTGAATAATATTAGTAAAGAATTCTGGATAAAAATGTGGCCAATCGAATCTAGCTATATCCACCATAAGCTTAACCAACTTGTTCCTTATAAAATTGGGGGCTGTTGTGTCATGTTCTATTAGGTAGTTGTACAATGCACTCTTCAGTTGCACTCGATGCTCCCATTCTAAACTGACCCATTGCCTATTTATCACAGACTAAAAACAACACAATTTAATAATACTTGACAAAACCCTAATTAATCTTAAAACTTTACCTCAATCGTAGTTAATGCATACATGGAGACATACTGACTAGATGTGTGTGTAACGAAGTACACACATAACTTCCAAGAGTCCAGCTGGGAACTGAACGAGTTGAGTTGCACTTCAATCTCATGTTTCCTGGAGTTGCTCACTGTGTGACTGAAGAACTCCTCCATCAAATGTTCCAGTGCAGCGAGGGACTCACTTTCATTTTGAGTCTGAAATTAACCAAGAAATCTGTATAACAAATTCAGATTAGAATTTGATCTACTCACCATTTCTCAAGGCAAATAGGACCGGAAGGAATAATAGAAATTCTCAGATGTTAAGAAAATCAGTCAAATATTATTAAAATACATTTTTATATAGAACTTTGACAGTTAAAATGTAACTACTTTCGAGATTTTCAGTTATCTCTCCTTGGTGGTCAAAGCATACCTTCATACATACAAGCTTATTTGGTTGCATACTATGATCATTAAAGATACCTATCTTTTTGTTACATAATAGCAGTTGGTAGCATTCAACATTAGAGTACACTACCTGTTCTACCACACTAAATGTTATATAAATTATTTAATTATATTGAATTATTGAAGCTTTTGACACAATTTTTCAACTTCTAAGATTAATTTAAATAATCAAAAAGTATTGATTACTAATTATTAAATCTACTAAATTGTAATATAACAAGTAGTATTAAATTTAAAAAATTATATCAATGAAAAATCACAATTGTTTCATTATAGAAAAAAATACAATTTAGAAAAGTACAAGACTTTTTGAACATGAAATTGTAAATATTTTTCTTAAAATCTTAATATTGATATTTTTTATTATGACAAATTAAAGTTTACGGAAATATTGGAAATAATGTATAGTATGTTATAGCATATTGATTTTATGTAGTAAATGTATGAAATAATATAGGTAAAACAACATAACGGATAGACAGTTTTGATAGATTGATGTATATTCACGTCCTAGTTCCGAATGTAATATTTTTAACTATGTTATGAACATTCGTAGTGTGATTGATATTCAAAATATATTTCTTCTCGATATAGTAAAGTCTCCTTTTATGAACTACTTTTATTGATGGATACTAATTACTTTTACACAGAAAATTGATAAATTCAAGAGTTTTTATATTGATTTTAGACATATTCAATTACAGTGGAACTGCGCTTAACGAGTGCACTTTGTAATGTTTCTTCATCCTGCAGACAATAATATCCTTCCATTTGAGTTTGTTCTAATGATAGTTGCTTGCCCTTTATTCTTCAAATTTTCTTGTTTTTGTCGGAGATGATTAAGCGTTCCCACAGAATTCGGCATTGATGGTTTTTCTTTATTATGTATTTGTTTATTTGAAAAAAGAATTCAAAGAGACTTCATCCATGTCTCTTATAGATTGTTTGTCTATATACTCTATTCACAATAGACCTACCAACACAATGTCGAAAAATTATTTTTATTCTACTGACCATATAAATAAACCAAAACACTAGCACCGGCACATTACCATCAAAGAGCATACATGAAAGAAAGCAATTATGAATTAATTTAATGAAAAAAAAATGAACCGAAATTAACCGTAATTAAAAATTCGATCCGGTTTCGGTTTTCAATTGAGCGGTTACAGTTACGGTTCAGTTAAAAATTCAGGTTTACGGTTTTAGGTTCAAGTTCGAGTCTCTGGATGTAAATAATCAAATAATAATATGATTAATTTAAATTATTGCAAATGTATAATTTGTATTTGTAAAAATGGGGACGATTCGGTTACATGAAGCTATTTTCGTACGTATATTGAACAATTACGGTTAATTTATTATGTAAATTTTAATAAACTATTTATGACGAATATATGCATTGATGATTATTTCATTTAACGAGAGAGAATTAATAATTAACCGATAATGAACATAATGCAATTATAAAATGAACTAAAATCACCTTACAAACTAAATAATAAATGATAAAATAATGGAATGCAAAATTATTAATTAAAATAATAATTTTTATGATTGATTGATTTAAATATTATTGTTTTTGTTTTAAATTATATAATTTTTTTTAATGGAAGACACAAAGAAAATGTACTGAAAAAACTGTTTTGTAAAATGTTACTCAATTGACCTTTTTTCTTTAACATTAAACCAAATTTAAATGTAATTCACTAAGGTCAAAAAAATGAACATCATAAAATATGAATCATTCTATAATTTTATAATATTAAGAAATTTGTTAATGTTTTTTTTTTTTTAAATATCAGTAATCAATATAAGTATTAACCTTTAACTTTTCGCGCCGGTGTAAAAAGTATACCAATTTTCTAAGAAACAATACCACATCTATATATTCTTTCTCCCATCTATGACAATTAACGTAACCTATGCTCAAAGTGTTCACTAAATGCCGGTGCAATATTGTTGATTGCGGCACAAAGAAGTTGTTTTTGTGCATGTTCTTTCTTGCTCTGCAGTGTTGGTGTAATAGCAGACGATGCTGATACCTCTACTCACGCTTATATAGAGACTTATATAGAGACAATGGCGAAAATTCTGATTCAGAAATTATTATATTAATGTATTACAAATCGTTATGAATCTAAAAAAAGCATTAGTTAACTTGAAAAAGTTTTTTTTGTCGTAATACAAACATTAATGCACTTTGTCTGTCAGTAATACATGTGGTGTATACACCGAGCGAGTAGTATATAGAAATTTCAGTGCGCTAGTAGTTAAAGGTTAATTTAAAAATTAAGTTTTTTCGTCTATAATTCTCATCGATTGAACTATAATTAAAAGTAAATTTTGTAATTAAATATTATTGGTATAATATTTGTATAAATATGCTAAGTAAGTATAATATACAGGATTGTAGAGAAGGCAAACAATGAGAAGCAGGAATATCCGCAGATGTTTCCAGCATTGAGAAATTGTGCTTTCAAGCAGTATTTACAGTATCGATGTTCTATGCATATTTCAATGTATATAAACTTTGATATAGACAAATATAAGCCAGTAGGATAAAAGTCTTATATAACCATACCGGTGGCAATCGCAATCCCAACAATCGAAATTCCCGACTGTATCGAAATCCCGACTATATCAAAATCCCGACAATCGGAATTATGGACTATATTAAAATCCCGACTATATCGAAAATGTCTACAATAACATTTTTAAATTATTCCGGAGCGTAGTGACTTTTAAATTGTTATTAATAATAAATAATAACAATTAATAATCTAATTGTATTTGAGATTATTTCATAATGTTAAGGTTTATTATGAATAATTCAAAAAAATCAAATAAATTAATAATAATTTATTGTTATTAATAATTAAAGTGTAGTACAAAGTGACTACGCTCCGAAATAATTTAAAAATGTTATTGTAAAAATTTTCGATATAGTCGGATTTTGATACAGTCGAGATTTTGATATAGTCGGGATTATGGTTGTCGACATTTTGATATAGTCGGGATTATGGTTATCGAGATTTTGATATTGTCGGGATTTCGATAGACGGTCTTTCGGTTGTCGGGCTTGCGATATAGACCCAACCATACAACGACGAACACAACAAATATAGTTTAAAACACTAAATTAGTCTGATAATTTTATTTTGAATAGATTTATTTTAATTATTGCCTTGTTTTTATGTAAAAAAATGAGAGTATTTTTAAAGATTTTTAGGTATTGTATTAATTTACAATTTTTCATTTATAAATAAACTTGAATGTTATTTGTGATTGTAAATCAGAATTGAGAAATTGTAAATGATTTATACAAAACGAAAAAGCAGTGATAAAGTATAGAAAATCTTAAAAAAATGAACAGAAAAACACACAAAACACTTTGGGGGTACAAAAATTGGGAAAAAATTAATAGATTGGCGTAATTTATCATTAATAAATGTTAGCAATATATTTTGAAAAGATTTTAGTCTTTTATATATAAAACTATACAAATTTAGTTTACAAATTTAAGTATATTTTTATTAAGAGATATTTAGGTTGTTTACATTGCAGAAATGAATGAATTAAAACTTTTAAGTTTACATGATTTATTCAAAATCTTACAGTGATTAGAGTACAGAAAATTTTAAAAGAAAAACTAAAAAAAAAACACAAAAACTTTCCAATTAAATTATTGAATCATCTAAAAGGGAACTTCCTCCTTCTCCTTATATATTTTTTACACGCTCGGACATTTTTATTTGGATCTCTGTAAATATTTTAAAGTCCCGGACATAAATCGATGCGCGTTTGTTTTTTATGTCCGACTTAACTTTACTACTACACTTTGATCTAATAAAAATCCCACAGAAACATTTATATCAGTTTGTTACACCTGATGTGGGAGCTTTATCATTTTCTCTTTTCTATCTTTTTTTTTTCACCAAAAATAGATAGATTTTTCTTTTGGTTGCACGAGGGTTGTTTTCGCGCCGTCCCGAGGGATGAAACACCGTTTATGTGTTCCCTCCCGATATTATAAATATTGGAGAGCACAGAGCTGAGAGTCTCCCTTCTTTCAATAAAGATACAATTCGCATCCGAGAGTAAAAAAAAACGAGGGTGCAAAAAGAAAAAAAAAATAGAAGCAGGAGAAGATGTAGAAGAATAATGCACTCTCGTTGTACTATATTTTTCATGTTCCAGATTGAATATTTACTCAAGCCTTACGTGCAGTGTGCATTTCGCCTCTTTAACTACTCTTTCTTCTCTTTTACCCTTACTTTTCGTTTCTTCCCTTACTATTTTCGTTGTTGTTGTTGTTCTTGTTTGTTTGTGAACTAATGCATTTCTGGCGTGGAGAAACGGAAAAGCGCGGAATCAATTAGCCAAAGTGATTTTCACGTACGATATATAAAGTTTTTTTTTTCTTTCAGGTAACGCGAGTTGACAATTACAGCGGACCGCACGACAAGAATCAATTTATTCAAACTCTGAACTCGTTTAATCTTTAGCAATTTTCTTTGAAGGAATTTTCCGGTTTTATATACTATAACGAGATCGGAGTTTCGAGATGGACACGTTAACGCTAACGATCAAACCGCTGGTCGCTCTATTAATTTTCATTGAATTCCTTCTTTCGCCCGATGATCCTTCACCATTTGTCAACTTTTGCGAAGAGGAAACAATGGACTCGCAGCTATTAAGAGCCAAGAGGAAACTCACACACACACACTTATATCTATCTATTTCAGCCGCATCATAAATCTCTGTATTTGTCCTCTCATGGGACAACTTTTCTCATACTTTTATTACTCAGGGAAAAGTAATTAATACTTTCTTCTTCGCTAATTTTATTACAGATAGAATCAATTACAATTACGCACTTCTCGACACATCTTCAATTACTTAATGCATCTTGACAATATGAAGAGGAAAAGTGCAATTTACTAACTCAAATTCTTGTAGAATATCATCTAAAAACTTAATGTAAATTTTTTTCCAAATGAAGACTGTAAATTAGTAATAGCATAAATTGGTAAATTTCTATTAAATCTTCATGCAAGAAATGTATTTATTACTTTATCATAATAACTAATTAAATAATATAAAGGATATTTAATTTAATTTCTCATTAATTGTTGAAATAAATTAAAATTGAAACAGCGACAAAACGAAAATTTGTAATAGTAAAATGCTAAATTTACCATTTTTTTAAAATAAAATTTCATTCTTTCCTAATTCACTAAAAACTGAAAATCATTGTTTACATAATGAACATTACGTAGCTTTTCTTTCATAATAGGTTACGTAATGGTGGCGTCCTTCCTACGCAACAACAAAAATGCAAAATCGTGACTTTCGAGAAATTATTAAAAAAAAAACAGGAATACTGAAAACTAGCACTCCGAAAATCGATGGTAGATTCGTTTCAAATGGCTCATTGAATTATGTAAATATAATGCGTGGTTATCCTGAAAATATGAAGATGTTACAGCAACGTTAAAGTTGACTGATCGTAGCAAATGAACGGATGGTAGCAGAAAGTTGTAAGAATTGAAAAGATTAGATTTTCTGGTTTAATATGAGTATAAACTGATGTAATTGTGTTCATTGGTTCTCGAGTAATTTACTAAACTCACTTATCGAGTTGATCATGGAATAAAAACATATAAAAGTTCATTAGTTTTCGAGTTATTAACGAAAATCTTGTCTATCAAATTATATTTTAACAAAATCCTTTTGAAAATTGGACAAAATTTAAGATTATATAGATGTAAATGGAATAATTTAAAGAAAAGTAAATGTATCCTTGAACTGATTAAATAAAATTGTAAATTAATTACACTTATTATTTAAATATAATAAAAATGAAATAAAAAAATGAATGGTTTGAGTAAGTAGTGAAATTTCTATAAAACGTTCATTATAAGTTATACGTTAAGTGGTGTAATAACTAATAGAAAGCATAAAACTTGCGCAAAATCCTTACGACATAATACGGCCATTGGTGTGGTTCGCGTTTAAACTTTAAGAGTTAATTACGAAAGTTCCGAACGTTGATTTACGATGCGTTATTAACGGAAGTGTGAATATAATTCCTATCCTAAATTTCATCCTGCCACCAAATATAGAAAAAAAAAATCAAAAAATTTCTCACTCGAATCCTTTGAATACCCTGAAGTATATAGTATGGTGGCAATCAAAATCCCAACAATATCAAAATCCTCTAGTTACGAAGTAAAATATTATATTATTTGAAATAAGAATTGAGAAATGTTTTAAACACTAAAATATGTAAATTCATTCTGTTCACATGATTTATTCACAATATAAAACTGGTAGAGTAGTGAAAATCCCAAAAAAATTACAAAAATAAAATTTACTAACCATTAGTTACAATTTCATTAAAGGAATATAAAAGTTAAAGTGTTTTTTTAGTTACAACTTATATACTTTGATTCGGATAAATTCTTGTATTACGGAGTATCTAAAATTTGCTGATTTCATGGAATTATCAGTTTCCAAATAACTCTTGCACTATTTAACAAAAACAACAACAAAACAATACAAAACAACACTTCTTCGATGGTTTTACAACATTTAATTGAAGCCGGCGATGAACCCATTCTCGAGTCCGAGATGGTTTTAACATTAATTTTTTTCTCTCTTATAAACTGTGGCAGTTGTGATTAGGATTTTGATACTGTCTGGATTATGGTTGTCGGGATTTTGATACTGTCGGGAATTTGATTGTCGGGATTTCAATATAAACCCCCATACTATGAAGTCCGCACTGATATAGAAACAGCTAATTTGCGGAATCTCCCTATTTGGCTGCTGCAAGATTAAACCGAAATGATTATTTAAATAGTCCGCATTAATGGGGCAACATTGTGCGGAGAGGTGCCCCATTTGCATGACAGATAACGCTATTTGCATTCCACCCTGTATCCGGACGATAAGATCCATCACAGTTGCGCCAACCACAAAAAAAAACGCGGCATTATCCTATTTTTTCTTCTTCATTCTTTCTTCGGCCGGAAGAAAAAACGGACGAAATATAGAGTACGTGAACGATTAAATAAAAATTTGCTCTATTAGCTTTAACGTCGTAAAAGTAAATCTCGTTGCAGCGTAGATAATAACTTCGGAGCATTAAAATGTCCGTAAAACTTTGATCGTTTTCCACCACCCGAAAAAAAAAAAAAACCCTTCTCGGACTCGAACTAAATAAACATTCTTTACGGTATGTCTCGGTTCATCGTCGGCTTTAATTAAATGTTGTAAAACTATAAGGAAGTGTCGTTTTATATTATTTTTGTTGTTGTTTTTCTTAATTAGTGGACAATATAACAAATTTTTTTCCGGGAGGAGAGGAAAACCTTGCATAGGGACCAGGGTAGATTCGTGGTACTGTGGGATTCTTACCCACTAAAAACCTCTTCTCTTCTTCGTCAGCATTCAGGTCCTGATGATGATACAGCTCTGAAATGTTGATTGTCTCACCTGTTAGTCCTTCCTTGGTAGAGGAGTACAT
This sequence comes from Nicrophorus vespilloides, assembly GCF_001412225.1. Classification (NCBI taxonomy): domain Eukaryota; kingdom Metazoa; phylum Arthropoda; class Insecta; order Coleoptera; family Silphidae; genus Nicrophorus; species Nicrophorus vespilloides. Next base: position 32,411 of record NW_017098258.1, read on the forward strand.
TTGATACATTGTCGTGTGCCGAGATGGAATATCTCTGGACACTGTGGAATATTTTGTAGTATTGCCGATGTGGAGTCCTAGTGGGTTTTATGGAAGTCTAGATTAAAGTCAGTGTAATAATAGTATTTATTTAACACTTAGATGCTGGTGATTCTTAATCTAGCTTCCAGTTGCTACAAGCATAGGTTGCTGGTCAAGAGTAGAGTCAAACTAGAACTAGGACTCACATGAGTCTCCGACTAACTAAGACTAGGACTAACTTAAAATAACATAAGAGTCGTCTTATATGTAGGAGGACGTCCTGAATACGAAGTAATATTCTAAGGGTAGGGGCTAATTTTCCAAGTAAGGCTGCCGATAAGGACTAAAGGGTGATATTATTACAATTGTTTGGGAAGGTTAATTGTTCGTGGCGTAGTTTTTATAGTTGGCTGTCCGATTTTTACATAATCCTCCTTTTGAGACAGTGGTCTAGTAGAACATGAGAAACCAGAGAGTTTCTCAAAAAAGGTTTTATTGCACTATGCAGGTGTTGCAAGTGCCGATAAGCTTGGCGTGGGAACTTTCCATAAGACTGTAGTTGATATACAGTACTTATTAGTATATATATATATTTATATCAATAATTAATAACAAAGTGGTTGGACACAACAACATATCTTGCAATTACGTTCCAATTGTCGCTGCTTTTCAGCAGTTCACTGACAAAATTCTGCGGTGTTAGAACAAATCCGAGGTTTGCTTCAGTTACATGGTTCCTTGCAGCTCACCTGCAGCAACTGAATAACATATGCTCCGGGCTGTCATTATCTTCGCAATACCAGCACTTCTCGTCCTCATTCTTCGCGATGAAGTGGAAATGTTTACTGAAACATCCGTGTCCAGAAAGCGCCTGTGTCAAATGGAAATTTACTTCCCCGTGGTTTCTATTAATCCATGGTTTGATTTCTGGGATGAGTCTTCTAGTCCATTCTCTGAAGTTTGCCATCTTTGCCACAGTCTTCATCCATTTTGTTAGCGCCCGTTGACATCTCTCTTTTCGCTGTGGCAACTAGTTCTATAGGTGGAATTCCCGCTATTATTTGTACAACATCTCTTGAGATTGACCGGTATGCACTGCATCTCCTGATTTCACACTTTTTATAACAATTTAAATAAATCAAAGTATACAAATTGTTACTAAAAATTACTTTTACTTTTATATTCCATTACTGAGATTTTAACTAATTGTAAGTAAATTCCATTCTTTCTTTTAGTAATTAAGAAATAATTTAGAATTTTTGTTATTTTCTATGATTTTCTCTACTGTACTAATTTTACATTGTGAATAAATCATACGAACAGAAGGATTTGCATATTTTAGTGTTTCATTTAAAAATTTCTCAATTCTTATTTCAAACCACAAATAATATTTAAACTATACTAAGCATACTTTATGAGAAAAATTATTTATATTAATTGTTGTGAATTAACTTTGTAACTTCTCGTTCTCATTCTTCGCTAAAAATTACTTTTACTTTTATATTCCATTACTGAGATTTTAACTAATTGTAAGTAAATTTCATTCTTTCTTTTAGTAATTAAGAACTAATTTAGAATTATTGTTATTTTCTGCATATTATTTTTCTACTCTACTAATTTTACATTGTGAATAAATCATATGAACAGAAGTATTTGCATATTTTAGTGTTTCATTTAAAAATTTCTCAATTCTTATTTCAAACTACAAATAATATTTAAACTATACTAAGCATACTTTATGAGAAAAATAATTTATATTAATTGTTGTGAATTAACTTTGTAATTAGAATTAGTCTCAGTAAAACCTTAATATTACGAGCATAGCCTCAGATGAATCTTAAATCAACCACGTGACGAATAAAGTTATGTAAAACCAAACGAATTTCATTAAATTCCCAACTATTGAGACTCCACAACGACAACACCAGACGATATTCCACTGTGTCCAGAATTCCATCCCTGGAACACGACGAAATATAATAATTAAATGTTGTAAAACCATTGAAGAAGTATCGTTTTATAATTTTGTTGTTGTTGTTGTTTTTGTTAATTAGTGGATGAGGAATTTGGAAACCGATAATTCCATGAAATACACAAGTTTTAGTTTACTTGTTGCTCGCTCAGAGTTTTAGTCTCTGGGTATATTGAGAGCATTGTGTGTGTGCGAATATCGTAAACATTTCATATGCAGATGCCTGGCTTAGTAACTAGTTACTAACTTATGCGACGCCGTATTGTGTAATAAACTTCTGATGGGTTATGGAGGAGCGGCGCAGTTTTATAACTTCGCCTCGTAACTTTGCGCGCATCTCGCGCATTAAATTATTGTATTGTGCATCGATTATTTATTTATTTATTTAGTTATATATACATAAAAAAATAACAGCAACAAGTTTCGACCAAATCCATAATTCACTCGGAGCGCATTAATCATTTTACCGTAATGCTGCCTGCACTCACTTCAACTCAATAGTTTTCCCGGTTTCGGAACTTTGAATTTTGTTGACACTACAAACTTTGACTTTCGCAACATGCCTTCATTAATATTATATAAACATTCTAGATTCATTCACAAATAATTGTAAAAACAACAATATTTTATGAATATTGTTGTTATTAATAATCGAATAATAAGTAGTAAATATTTACAAGAACTGTTGAAAATTTCTATTTACAATTTTTATCTTATATAAAATAATATAAAACAATTAAACAGAATCAAAATTGTATCTTGGAAAGAAGATGTTATGAAAGCATGAAATTTAATTAACGTATCTGGATTAAGTATTAAGATTTTTGGAAATAATTAAAGAGGTAATCACAAATACGTTTTCTATTTAAAATTATGAAATAAATGAAGTGTACTTTTGTGTCAGTTTCAGAGATTTGCGGTTGAATTGTTTCGAATTTAATGGAGGAATAACATTAACGGTATGCATAATTCCAATGTTCCTCTTCGGTCTCGCGTTCAATTTGGAAGCATATCTAGATGATGATTGAAATGTTACAATTGCATTGGACATAATCTGCGCTCGACATGCACAACAAAACAAGTTTACGCTATTTCCGGTTCGTGTATCATGGCTTTTGCGAAATTGCGAAATCAGATCAATTGCGATAAAACAAAAAAGGCAGCAAACGAAATAAATGAATAGCGAAGCAGGATCAAAAGCAAATATATAAATGCAACAACAAAATAAACAAAAAAAAAATAACGCGCATACACGTGTAGAGGTAGGGAGGATGAGAGAATGGGAGGAATGGGTGAACTAATCAAAAGGAATGAATTTAAACTAAGTTTACAAACACACAAACGATTTAAATAAATGCATGGATTTTCGGTGTAATACCCAATGGGAATACAGAATGAGATCAGAGCGTGGCCGGCAGAATCCGGGGGGCTTTTCGCACGATTCCCCTCGGTGTGTATGCATGTGTCCACGATACGATTTATAATATTAAATTTTTAATATGTAAAAGAGGATGGAAGAAAACGAATGGAAATTGGGTTTTCTTTGAATGATTTTAATTTAAAAATAAAGGAGAGGATGAGAAAATGAATGGAAGTAGGAAGATGGAACTGAAGTGTCTTTGGTCATTGGAAAGAATCGAATTCCATTGGAGGAGGGATGGAAAGACTGTCACTCCGAGGATAAATTTAATCGTCCACGAAATACTAACAAAAATTGAAATCCAATTAAACTTCTCCCCCGAAACACGGATAGACAACGAAATCTCAAATCGAGCGGATGTTCACCCTCATCCTGTTATTTCATTCGATTTTCCTTAACATAAAAGTTTAATTTCGAAATATTGTTTCTTTTAACGAAAACTAATTTCAATTATTTCTATTGTATTTACAAATATTGATTTGTGTATTCGAATACAAAATTATTTTATATTATTTCTTTATATCAATTTTAGGGCAGAAAGACCTATGATGTTTGAAGCAGTTGACTTTTTTGATTTATGATATTTATATTATTGTATTGAGTTCTTTCTATTTTATAATTTTAGTAAAATTTCAATAAATATTATTATTATTGATTTTTTTGCAAGGAAATAATATAAAAGATACAAAATCTATCAATAATTACCAACATTGACATATGTTTTTTTTGTATTTATTTTTAATCAAAATATAAATAATGTGAATGTAAAAAATAATTATTAAAGTATGGAATACAAAATTTCGTTAAAAATAAATGTTTTTACCCGGCACCTCCACTTTTTTGTATTAGCAAAATTATCACTTTATTAAACTTAACTTAAACATTATACAACCTAAATTTATAAAAAATAGTAGCATTGACATATGTCACATCGAAATACTAACTTTGACATATGTCATTTATAGACGTGAATGTAAATTAACATTAGATTCATGTCGATGTTACAATATTATTAGCATTGACACATGTCAATTTAAATGACATTTAATTATAGAACTTGAAACGGTGTACAAATACAAATTGGAATCCGGTTAAAAATATACATATACAAAAGTAGATATCCGAAATTGCACGAACATTCATGTCTTAGATGGGATGCGAGGAAATTACCATTGATCAAATACTAACTTTTGGTTATTTTCTAAATGAATTTAAGACTAGTTTGAAAATAAGTTTCAATAAGATAAATTCACTCAAAACTGAATTCCTAACCTCCCACACAGCCCCTTTTTGAAATGAAAACATTTTTGTATTATATAATTTAGTCTTAGTTAAGTGGCCGAACCTAGAGGAAGTCTTAGTAAGAGAATCCAACGAAGAACATGGTGTTACTTGGAGAGTCTAAGGAAGACCAATTACTAACTTAACTCTTAGTAAAAATCCCAGAAATCAACTATTGTATAGTTGACTTTTCAATAAAAACTCCGATGTGTATAATAAAACTAATTAAGAATATTGCATTTAATATTCAAAAAACCCCTCTAAGACTCTGCAACAACATAACTACGAGATAATCCACAGTGTCCAGAGATTTCTTAATCCCGAGACACGACAATACATTAAATTTTTATTTAATTCATACTCAATTTATATTCAATCAATCCACAACTTTTCATAGTTTCAGAAATGTCTTCTCTGAATCATTACAAACTAACATTATTATTCCAATTAATTCATAATCTATTTTTAAGACGATATTTTTTTTAATTAAACGTAAAATTAAATTTTAACTTTACTTTTACAACTGCGATCCTCTAATTTTCTTAAGAAATTTATCAATTTTAATATATAACAATACGCAATACATTTACTCCTTTAAAATGATGTAATTATTACAAATATAAGTTACTTTAATTTCATTCATACTCAACTTCCATTCTTCCTTCTTCTTCTTCCTTCCCCCTTCTTCATTTGGCTTCCGCATTACGCGCCAATAAGCTTCGAATTTCTTCTTCCGCCCAAATAATTAAAGTAACCAGATGTAAACTTCCTTCTTCAGCACAAATAATCAAAATAAAAACTTCTTCTAACGCAACTAAAAAATAACAATTAAATCAAACTTAACTAAATTCTATAAAATATGTACATAGGAGTCAATTTCCATTCAATCTACATCTTTTAAACAACGCCATCTCTGAATCAATAAAAAACTAAAATCAATCAATATTTACAACAAACATTTTTTAATAAAACCTAAAATAAAATATTAACTTTACGTCCATTTTTACAACCGAATTAACGATTCTCTTACATTCTTAAAAAAATAATCAATTTTAATATTCAGAATACGCTATGAAAATACGAAATACGTTAACTTCTTTATAAAGATGTAATTATTAAAAACTGAAGTCATCTTAGTTTCATTCATACGCAATTTCTATTCAATCTATACAGTAATAGTAACGCCATCTCTGGATTTAAAAAAAACTGAAATTAATATTCCACCCACTTCAAAATTCATATTTACGACAAACATTTTTTAATAAAACCTAAAATTAAATATTAACTTTACGTCCATTTTTACAACCCAATTAACGATCCTTTTACTTTCTTAAAAAAATAATCAATTTTAATATTCAGAATACGCTATGAAAATACGAAATAAGTTAACTTCATTATAAAGATGTAATTATTAAAAACTGAAGTCATGTTAGTTTCATTCATACACAATTTCTATTTAATCTACATAATAATAGTAACGCCATCTCTGAATCTTTAAAAAACCGAAATTAATATTCCACCTACTTCAAAATTCATATTTACGACAAACATTTTTTAATAAAACCTAAAATTAAATATTAACTTTACGTCCATTTTTACAACCGAATTAACGATCCTCTTACTTTCTTAATAAATTTATCAATATTAATATGAAGAATACGTAATGCGTTTCCTTCTTTTTAAATGATGTACATATTAAAAAGTGAAGTCATTGTCCCTCCCGTTTCAATATTATATTCGCATAAAAGATTCACATTACGACCCTAAAGGTATAAATCATATTATTATTATTTTTTTTCGTATAAAAGAGCAAATAAAAGTCGTAAGCTTGACGTAAAAATTGCATATAATATGAGTTTACGTCGCAGTAAAAATAAAACCACCGCATATCAATAATAAAACAGTAAGAAGTAAGTAAGAACATTTTTATTATTATCAAATATTATCGTTGAAAATTTTGATTAATTGAGTTTAGATTTAATTGTTAGAAGATGTTAATTAATATTTAAAAGTTAATTGCAATTAAAGACAGATGTAATTAGTATTACTAGAACTGATTTAAACTTAAATAAAACTACTTTTGTATTGATAATTCAAAGTGAAATTATTGATTCTTTTCAATAAAATTATGTATTTTTTTTAAATAATTTCTATTAAAAACTTCTGAAGAATATTTATATTAATGCAAAGTAGCAGAAATCAATACTTTTAATAAAATATAACAATTTTTATTTTGTATTTATTATTGTTGTAATAAATGTTATTATTATTAAAATAATTACCAGAAGAAAATTATTAATTTTCAATGTGTATTGTGTTTTTATTTTGAATTATCAGATCTGAAGAATCGATGTTAAAATTGTAATAAAATCGGTATTTCTTTTTGCGTGTGTAAAAAACGGTTTAACACGGCGTAAAGACGCACGTGTTGATGTGTTTTCCGCCCACACAGAGAAACCAACACAAACCCGCAACGAGGAACCCACACAAACACAAATAGTGTAGGCAAACATCCGCGGAGTCGTGAGGGGTTGGGGGTGGTTTGAGTAATGCAGTGCGTTCGGTATTTATGATAAATATTAGGGGCGAGCTGCGAGGCCGTATCTCAAAAAGTGTCGAAAGATAATGCCCGAACAATATGTCAACCTTATCTAACGTCATACTATGCAATTTAGCGCTCTCTCTCTTCAATTCTAACTCTATAACTCTAGCTATGTGCTTGTGTGTTTGTATATATAAAATACATATAATATGCATAGCGTGAGTCCGCTGCACCTAACAAATTACCATTAACCGGAATGGGAAAAGTCGCTACAAAAATGAAACAAAAGCTGAAATATACATATAAATATAACAAAACAAAAAAAAAACACAGAGTTGGAATGTGAATTTATATAAGCGCATTTAACTTCTTAATCTATTTTTATATTTGCCCCTTGCAAGGAGCTAGTTTCACTACCGACACGGAAATAGATGGCGGCGATATGCACTTCGCGGAGACTAAGTGAAGTCATCTAGTTTAGATTGCTTACTTGTCACAAGAAACACTAAATCCTGTTTCTCGATACGTTCCCAGATATTTCCTTTAAAACGTAATTAACGAAACAAGACAATTATTTTCAAATAGTTCAGCTAAATCTAAATAGTTTATTTTAGTTGCATTTATCTAAACTACCTCGAATTATTATAAATTTATTCCGTACATAGATTTCATTTTGTTTAGCAAAACTTATTTCTTTATATTTGTTTTTAAATAACTCTGAAGACTCAATTAACAAATGTATAAATATAAATAAATATTATAAAAAAAAAATATACAAATAAATATTATTCATTTCGATAACTTTACTGCTAGTATGATGATTTAGCTACGCTCACACTACTATCAGGTCAAATTGACCTGGAATGAATTGAATAATTATATCTAAATCTTCAAACATTTATGGTTTACAAAACACAAATCTTATATAAGAAAAACTGTCAAACTTATATCATTTATTGACGAATCTACATAAACATTTCAGATACAAAATTAGAATAGTTATTGTCGGTTGGTCTTACTCCCTGTTTCATTATAAAAATCCTATAATAAATATTGTATGACAATAATTTAAAAATCTTACTTAATATTTACGGTCAAATTAACCAGTATGAATGTGCAACTATAAAGATCACCGCGTAATTTATATTTATTTCCTAGATATCGTCTTAATACTTAAATATTTTTTGTCTTAAACGTTAACTTTTGTTACGTCCTTATAAACAATGTTAATTAAAAATTTACTTAGTATTTACGGTCAAATTGACCGGTATGAAAGTGCAAATATAAAAATCACCGCGAAATGTAGATTTATTACCTAGATATCTTCTTAATATTTAAATATTATTAGTCTTAAGTGTTAACTTTTGTTACGTACAATATTAATTAAAAACTTACTTACTATTTACGGTCAAATTGACCGGTATGAAAGTGCAACTATAAAGATCACCGCGAAATTTAGATTTATTTCCTAGATATCGTCTTAATATTTAAATATTTTTTGTCTTAATTTTTAATTTTTGTTACGTCCTTATAAACAATATTAATTAAAAACTTACTTACTATTTACGGTCAAATTGACCGGTATGAAAGTGCAACTATAAAAATCACCGCGAAAATTAGATTCACTTCCTAGATATCGTCTTAATATTTAAATATTATTTGTCTTAAGTGTTAACTTTTGTTACGTCCTTATAAACAGTATTAATTAAAAACTTACTTACTATTTACGGTCAAATTGACTTATATAAAAGTGCAACTATAAAGATCACCGCGAAATTTAGATTTATTTCCTAGATATCGTCTTAATACTTAAATATTTTTTGTCTTAAATGTTAACATTTATTACATCTTTATAAACAATATTTATTTAGTCCAAATGCATTAATATAAAATTATTTTTGAAAATCATATCATGAAAATATACTTAATTATTTTCAATTGTTTGTTAGCATTATTATGATTATATAAAATTAAATAATATTTATTGATAAAAACTTACGAAAGTTAAAACAAAAATTCGATAAATTTTTTAATTAATTAATTTAAGATTTAACATTTTCAACTTAATTATTATAATGGAATATAATTGCAATTAAACTCGACATAAGACATAACGAGAAGTCGGTTATATCTTTGAAGCAATTAAAAGGAAATCCCATAACAATCGCGGTTACAACTTCACTAAGTTATAATGCAATAAAAACCGATCTTTCTCTTAAAATTCTCCATAACCGAGATTCACTGTAACTCTTTTATAGAACTTGAACAACCATACGTTATTTTATAACTGAAAATATTGTTAATCTTTTAGTTTTATTAATATTAAATTTATGGTAAGTTAATTATTTTGTTAATGAATTTTTTTTACGATTTTACTCTTATTTAATGCAATTAAAGTTTTTAAATTTTCATCAATATTTTTTCCAAAATAAGACCAATTTTTTTAATTGTTCAATAATTTTAATCTTCATTTATCAATAATTTGTGTAGTTGATTAAATTTTGTATAGCAAATTTAGTACTTTTTTCTGTTAAATATTTTTGTGATGTTTTTAATTATATTGATTTTTTCTCCTGTTAATCTAATGGAAGACACGTGTTTTCAATGTGGATTAGTCCGTTTAATGTGTTTTTGTGCAACGTTTTCCAATAGGGAAGTGGATCGAACGTCTTGATGTCCCGTGTACTTGGGTCGGTAGGTAGCGGGAATGGATTGCAATCCCGGAGGATGTGCGTGCAGGACAGTGTAGTCACGCAGCAAGGGATAAGCTCCATCCTTATCCCAGAGGATTAGCCTTGATTGGATGGACATCAGTCACTTGTAGTAGTCGGGTCCTTTTAAGAAACTCGACAGGACATTCGAGATACTAACTGACTCGCAGATGGATTCATTTAAAGTCCCCAAGAATCAGTGATTTATATTTGGAACGAGCAAGAAAAAAAAATATATATATCAAGACTTCATAATAAACGCCGGAAACCGGTATTATTGGAAAAGCGAAAACGTGTTAACTGTATGCCGAAGGACAGGAAGAAGAAAAATAACGTTCGAAGACGCGAAATAATAATAATAAGATAGATATATATATAAAAATGTGTAAGTCGGAAAAAGAAAAATGAGGAAATATATATTAGGAAATGACTTTTATGGCCGAATGGCGCTCACCATGCAATAGGATAGGAAAATTTATTGGACGAGGTTATTGTCTGGGGCCACTAATAAAATTAAACTGCGGGCAAAAATAATAACGACGAGAAGCGCCCTTCTGAAAGCAAAAAGAGAACTTATCTTCTCTATTTTCCGTTGATAATTATTTAAAGCCGAAGTTGAACAGAGTATAAACAGATTTTACGCTCTAAAAGAATATTATATAGTTGCAACTTAGTAAACTTATTTTCTTAAGAGTTTTCACTTCAATTTAAGTTTTATTCGACGATACGCGTGCACATCAAAAGCCTAGATAGATATCATCATCATTGTGCGTCCATATTTATTGTGCTAATAAAGTTTTCCTTTTTTCGCAATTTTCATTTGTCCTTAGGAAAAAAAAAGGGAATAAAATAAAAGGGAGAGGAGATAGAGAAGGATCGGAAAGTTTCTCCCCATTCATCGCGGAAAAAGTGGTTCACTTCCATTCTACATCCATTCAGGGATAATGATTGGTTTTCGCGGAACGATTCGCCCACTAATTTCCCGACGTTCGACCTTTCTTCCTTATATCTTTGACTTGACTTTTTTCCGCCTTTCTGCTGGGTCTTTGTGCGAAGTTTCCCAAATGGGTCCATTTAAATTTCCGCTGTCTTTTACATCTTATTTTTGTTATGATTTAGAACGGTTCTTTGAAATATGAACATAAATACCGTGACAATCGAAATCCCGACAATCAAAATACGGACATTTGATATCCCGACAACCATAATCCCAACAGTGTCAATATCCTGACAGTAACAAAATCCTAACAGTATCTTTTATTATTTGATATAGAATTACTCATAATAAAACTTAAATAACAATTATAGTTGTCGAGATTTTGATACTGTCGGGATTTCTGTTATCAGGATTTAGATGTAGTCTCAAAAAAATAATAAGTATTGAAAGTGTAAGAAGCATCGACATTTACATTTTCAACACTTGAAGAACGACAGCCCTGCTGTTAGGTGATGAATAATAAAAATGTTGATTACATTAAAATCAGTGGACGGAGGATGCGGAAAACAGAAAATGATGAAAGGAGAAACAGAGATGAAGAAAGAGACTAATAAAAAGAAGCTATGAAGAGTAGGAGAGAGATTAAACGGGGGAAAAGAAGGGAATCATCGTTAAATCGGTTTCGGAGTTGCCATCCTGCAGACCGTAATTGGCTTTCCACAAATATAAATTGGACTTGATTATTCTCTGCCGCGGTTATTGGAAACGGTTATTAAAGCCGAGACCACCCTTTTACATTATTATACCGTTCCTCCTTAGTCGAGCCTTTCTGGTGGAAATTATGGAAATTGGAAATTTCTTTAATTATGAGATAGAAAAAAAAAACAATAATTGACAGTTAAAAACGCGATCTTTTATGAACCGCAACACATATATTTTTGCATGAATATTTCATCTTTTAATTATTCTGTTATAAGTTTCAATTTATACAAATCGTACTTGACAGAGAAGGCAGTTCCAGGTGAAAATAAAAGAAGAAAATGGTCATTGAGACCAATACGATCTGGTGTACCACAAGGAAGTGTACTTTACCTAATTTCCACAGCCGACTTGCCAACAACACAGAAGGTCTCAGTAGTTACCTTTGCAGATGACACTGAAATTTTTACGTCCAATACTGACCCGGTACATACTTTAACACTGCTACAGCAGAGCCTGGATCATATCCAATACTGGATGAAAAGGTTTTCACCTTTACAATAAATAGACAAATAAGTGTAACACGTGTCCAAAGCTTAACCTAGTACAGTGTTTTCTAACCTTTTTCTCTTATGTATTCTTTAATGACAGGTAAAAAAACAACGAAACAACGAAAATATAATCGTTAAACATCTAAGTACTAAAATGATAGCTATAAAAAGATGAATATTAATTCAATTTAACAAACCAACTGGTTCTTACTTAAGCATACGTTAAATTTGAAAAAAATCTTAATGGGATGTTTGTTGGAACAAAGCAATTCGAAGTTTGTGTATTTTAGTCTTAGATCATGTTTTCCACTTAACCTGTTTCTGTATTTATGTTTCAGATAAGTATAAGTTGAAAATACATTCTCACATAGATATGTCGTACAAAAAGGGTAATAGAACTTTAATAGCTTCTTTGACAGAAATGGATGTATATTCATTTTTAATACTGATCAAGAAGTGAAATGTATCTTTAAAAATAGTTTTTTCTTTTTGTATTAAATGTACAACACTTACATTGAATATGTAAAGAAAATTGTTTGAGATGGAAAATAGTCATCATAAGTTAATTTAAATGTGCTGAGAGAATTCATTCTACTCATTCATCTGCAGACATTGGATCAAAAAATTGAACTTTTTTTTTAGCATGGCCTCAATTATATCATATTGTTATTAAATTTAACTTAATTAATTTATATAAAAATCCAATATAATTAAATATTTCTTATTATATTTTTCTTTTTAAAATTAAGAAATTGTGTATTAAGCAAATATATAGATGAAATAATTAATAATTTACATACGTTTTTTTCTAGAAATTCCATAAAATTGTTGTATAAAGTGGATATATATGGAAGTAATTCATGCCTGAGGCCAATGGCTAGGAGTACAAAAAAAGTTTCGCAACTTCGCTAATTAGAAATAATATTTCACACATCAAACAAAAAGAAATATCCGGCGTTATAAATTAGTGGAATCCCTTTTAAAACTAAAAAAATATGGACGAATATAAAAAATACCTTTTTCGTTTCACGCAACGGCGAGTTAATGCCACGAAATTTCGCAAACTTTCTACGAATTTAAAGCTTCCCGTTCTCCTTCTCTTCTTTTTGTTTTATTTTCTTTATGGGCTATTAATAAACTTCCATTGTTCTAAAAATAAGGGATTTTAATGTCTGAAACCAACATCTGCACATAGCATCAACGCGGAAGTAGATTATTCAATTGATGATTAGAATTTTCTTTAATAATCATCATTGTAATTTTAATCCTTCTATTTTCGATACTTATATTTTTAATTCTGTTATTTTCGTTGCGTACTTCTATTTTTTCTATATATATATATTATCAATACTTACATTTTTACAATCCACTTTCGTTTGAGTCTTACATTTTTCGATTACTTTTTTAATACTTCTATTTTTGATTCCTACATTTTCGTTCCATCCTTCTATTTCGATCCTTACATATTTCAATCCTTAAATTTATTGTTACTTACATTTATAATCCTTCTACTTTCGATCCTTACGTTTTCAATCCTTACTTCTTTTTAATCAATATAATTTCAATCTTTACATTTATTCATCCATTCTTTTTCAATACTTCTATTTTCGATCCTTACTTTTTACAATCTTTACTTTTATAATCTTTCTACTTTCGATCATTACATTTTCCGATCCTTACTTTTTACTATCCTAAAATTTTTTGATGTTTACTTTTATAATCCTTCTACTTTCGATCCCTACATTTTTCGATTCTTACTTTTTCAATCCTTACTTTTTGTTGATCATTACAATTTCAATCCGTACATTTATTCATCCATTCTTTTTTAATACTTCCATTTTCGATCCTTAGTTTTTACAATTCTTAAATTTTTCGATTCTTTCTTTATCAATCCTTATATTTTTTGATCATTACAAACAATTTCATTTATTCATCCATTCTTTTTCTATCCTTATTTTTATAATCTTTCTACTTTCGATCATTATATTTTCGGATCATTAATTTTTCAATCCTTACTTTTTGTTGATCATTACAATTTGTAAGGATTGAAACAATTTCAACCACTACATTTATTCGACCATTCTTTTTTAATAATTCTGTTTTCAATCTTTATTTTTATAATCCTTCTACTTTAGATCATTACATTTTTTGATCAATTTCAATATTTACATCTGAAGTTTTCAATAAACGCTATTTCCATGATTAACGTTTCTTTGAAATACTTGAATCGCTTTGTAACACCTTTCGAAATCTAATTGTAAAATATGCGTTTTCTATTCAAATCATTAAATTGGTCCTAAATATGAAATTTCATTTAACGAAGAATTACTTTATCTTTGTTTCCAACAGATTACATCTAAACTTCACATAAAAGTGTGAAATAAGTAAAAAAATCTACACGAAACTTTGAAATGATTAACAGAGAATTGAAATGTTCGTTAAATTTCGTCAAATAAAATTATTTCAATTGGTTTTAAATAAGAAATATAACTTAAGTAACATTAAGTTGATCCTTGTTTCTAAAAGATGAAATCTGAACTTCACATAAGAATGTGAAATAAAGAAATAAAAAAAATTTACATAAAACATTGAAATTTGATTCAAAATATTAAATAAAATTATCTAAATTGGTTTTAAATATAACTTAAGTAATATTAACTTAAGTCTTATTTATACAAGATGAAATCTAAAATTCACATAAAAATGTAAAATTAATAAAAAATAATCTAAATGAAACATTGAAATAATTTAATGCGAATTGAAATTTTTTTGAAATTCATTAAATAAAATGACCTAAATCAGTTCTAAAATATGAAATTTAGCTTAAGTAACATTAACTTAATTCTTTTTTCTAAAACATGAAATCTAAACTTTATATAAATGAAACATTGAAGGATTGAAATTGTGTTCAAATCATTAAATAAAATTGTTTAAATTTAACTTAATTATAATTATCTTAATATTTTTTATAGGAGAGAAACAAAAGTGTGAAAGAAATAAATTAAAAAAATCGACATTAAATATAGGATTATTGATTCACTGAAAATAGAAAGTTTCTTCCATTATTGGATATTTAATTAAAGTAGTTTTAAGTGCAGGTGAGACGAGTTTCCTTCCTGTTCATCATCAATAATTTTCCCAGCGAAATTCGAAGCGATCGATGTTCCCTCCTCGTGTTTCCCTTCAAAACATAATTGCATTTAATTAAAACCGAATTAGAAATCCTGCTCGCAAATGGAAACAGAGGAATTGAATTAAAAATAAGAAGAAAAAAAGAAAGAAAAAAAAAACTGTAAGTCTGACGGATTAACGTTAAAACCGGAGACGCGGCGGATAATTGAAAACAGTAACTTAAGTAAAAATTCATTTTTTTTTTACTTTCGGAGGAAACGGAAGATAATCCCAAGGAGAGAAATGAAGTAAAGTATAAAGAAAACCGTATGCGCGCTCCGTTAAATAATTAATGGACAAATTGTTTTGTTTTGCGTGCGATGTTTGATTAACTTCTTTCTTTTAATTCTTGTTGTTTTGTAAGGATGGAACGAGAAACAGGAAATGTAGGAGAGGGACGAAGAAAAGTGGAAGAAATAAACTAGATGAAGAAGTTGAGAATCAATAAATTTAATTAAACGCAGTTTCCTTTTGCTCCGGATGAAGGGATATTTTCTTGTTTGTCTGAAACCGTAATTCGCGTTAAGAAACTGCTGCAGCTATAACGATTTTAATATGTTTGTACTATTTTTTTACTGACCGTTTTCTTTTTAAAAATTAAATTATGAAAGCGGGATTAAGAAGGTAAATACGGCAAATTTACTACTGCAAAGCTCT
Organism: Nicrophorus vespilloides; assembly: GCF_001412225.1. Taxonomy (NCBI): domain Eukaryota; kingdom Metazoa; phylum Arthropoda; class Insecta; order Coleoptera; family Silphidae; genus Nicrophorus; species Nicrophorus vespilloides. The sequence continues at coordinate 48,373 of NW_017098258.1, forward strand.
TAATTAATCATATAATTAACATCGCTTACCAATTTATGAATGGGTAAATTGTTGCTATTATGAAGTTGTGGATTATGTTTTGGGAGGTTTTAATCAGATTAGTACGATTGTAATTTATAGTTGTGTGAGCATCAAATGTAAATAAACACGGTTTGGGGTAGGAATAGAAGAAAAAAGAGAGTTCTTAATTGGAAAATGGATTAGTAAAATGGAATTTTTGTATCGCGGAGATATTGGGTCTTAATCGAACTAAAGCCGATAAGCGTGTCCATAAATCTGAGAGCGCAAATCCACTCTCCGGGCTTTGCTTGTTGGATAATCCGTGGCTGTTTATAAATCTGTCAGGTGCAAAGTACGCGATAGTTGTTACAAGGCCATTCCGTTCCATTGAAAACACAACATCTATTAACTATTTCTTTTAATCATTTAGCACAGTTTAACAATTGTTAAGTATTAATACGAACAAAATTTGTGTTGTGTATGCATCAAATACTGATTATTCAAATTCTATCTGTTTATAAATAGAAGTCATCATAAGTATTCACTTCGAAAATGTCTAAAAATTAACAATCTAACCATTTTTTTGCTCATCCCAACATATTTGTACATAAACTCAATTGCTAATAGTTTTTCACCAGTGAGAAGCTTTGGAACATGGTAACAATTGTCATATGAAAAGTAAATAAACAGTTAACCGTCGAAAATGTAGTGTTTTCACATTTTAGAGATTTATTCGGAAACAGTAATAGATTGAATATAAGATACATATAAAAGCTGGATATTTGGGGAATGTATCGAGTATTCATGCATTATTGTTGTTTCATCCATTTGGCTGTAAATCGCCAAATTCAAGTTGGAAAATAAAAAATTAACACTTAAAAAGCAGTGTTTTCACATTTTGTGATTTTCTAGGAAACTGTAATAGGTTAAATGGTTCTAAAAGATGCATATAAAAGCTGGATATTTGGAAAATGTAGCGGGTATACATACTTTTTAATGGTTTCATCCATTTGACTGTAATTTGCATTCAAAGTATAAAAATAAAAAAATAACACTGAAGAAAGCAGTAATTTTCTAGGAAACTGTAATAGGTTAAATGGATCTAAAAGATAGAAATAAAAGCTGGATATTTCGAGAATGTAGCGAGTATTTTTATACATTATACATATATTGTGGTTTTATCCATGCGGCTGTATTTCGCATTCAAAGTAGAAAAATGAAAAATTAACCCTCGAAAAAGCACTGTATCAAATTTTATGATTTTCTAGGAAACTGTAAAAGGTTAAATGAATCTAAAATATGCTTATGGACGTTTTGGAAATCTAGTGAGTATTCATACATTATTGTGGTTTCATCCATTTGGCTGTAATTCGAGTTCAAAGTAGAAACATGAAAAATTAACACTCGACAAAGCAGTGTTTTCACATTTTGTGATTTTCTAGGAAACTGTAATAGGTTAAATGGATACATATAAAAGCTGGATATTTGGGGAATGTACCAAGTATTCATACATTATTGTGGTTACATCCATTTGGATTTAATTCGTGTTAAAAGTAGAAAAATGAAAAATTTACCCTCGAAAAAGCACTATATCAAATTTTGTGATTTTCTAGGAAACTGTAATAGGTTAAATGTATAAAAAAAAGATGCATATGAAAGCTGAATGTTTTGAGAATGTAGCGAGAAATTCGCGATCAAAATTGAAACTTTGTATTTTCTTTAAAATGTATTTAATGCAATTAATTAATAAAATTAAAATGTACTTTAAGAAAAACAAAAAAAATTGAGAGTTTTATGTTTGTTTTCTTTGTTTATATTTGTCTTTCTCATTCAGTTTATTAAGAGATTATTAAAGAAAAGGAAAATACTTTGACAACAACTATACTTTTTCTAATAAACTGCTTTAGAAGACAATCCAAATTATATACATGAAAGAGTTGATTGTTTAATTTAATTAATTACGAATTCAATAAATAATCATATAACGAAAACAATTGAATGAATTGTTTATAACTATAGGCCTTAAATGCGTAAATTTCTAGACGAAATAAATCTTTAGACAGCAGAATCAGACAACTTTCTCTATTAAATCAACATCTATGGACTATCAAAACTAATCCCTTGCATTACCAACCAACTTAAAGGGTAATTCCTCTTTCCTGGATATTTTCTAGAAAACTATTGTAATGCCCCACTGGGTATGTTCAAAAGGTGGTACATTACGTGTATCACAAAGTGATGAAAGTATTGATTATTGTAATGCTAATTGTGGGATGAATTTAGAATCTGGGTCGATGAAACAGAAATACACTGGATGTGTTTTTTTGTTCAAAGCGAACCTTGTTTTAATTGGAGCAGGCCGTGGTATATGAATTTCGCGTATATTACCAATTAGCCGTGAATTATTGAAGGATACCTAACGAGGGAGCCTTGTAAAATATGTATGTCGTTTGTAGTTCAATTATGGAAGAACCGTGTGGGAAAGGAGCCGTACGGTCTGTCTGCCAGCAAAGAAGGCACACGTAGAGAACGAAAAAAAAAACAAACAAAAAATATTCAATTAAGGACCCTACGATCTAAGGGCGCAGCTAACAAAAAAAAATGATAACTGTAGAAGAGATTTGTTGTTTTTTGATTATTAATATACCCCATGTTTCGGAATTGAGCTCGTTCAACTAATTCCGAAGGAGTCTGGATGGTGATGGGGGAAGTGCGCCCCATAAATTCGGGACACTAATGACAGTCCTCCGCAACCAATTTGCTCGGTGCTCGGGAAAGCGCGCGCGTCTACAAAACAAACCCGAAGATGTATGGCTGCAAAAAGGAAAAAATGACCAATTTAAACAATTAATTCTTTCGAATTAGCAAAAAGGGGTACGCCTCGCTTCATCCCCATCTCCCAATCTCACTACTCTCGTTTCAGGGTGCAGGTCTTCTTTTTTTCGTGTGCATGCGCCCTCCGCTAATAATTAATGATTGGGGTGATAAGAGCGGAGTATTTGTATTACATTTGTGCGCGCCCTAAGGGACCAGCGGGATATCGAGGGGCGATGATGATGATGTTGATGATCATCATCCGTCGCTTTCCTCACCCTTCGGCGAATGCATCGAAAGATGATATTCCTTGGGGCCGCAACGGACCCACCCTCCCTCTGACATGCTTTCACCCACTCAGCAGGACACTTAAAATAAATATTTATGGATGCGAACTGTACCAGAATGCGACATTTATGTACTGCTCTCTCACTCATCCCTCCTCGTGCGTTCTGTGCATCGCCTCCACCCCTTGTATATACAAATTTAATAGCGCAACATTTCTCAACATTTTCCCTGGCGCGGGCCATCCAGACTTCCTCTCAGGATTTAGGGAGGATTTGCAACTTGACGGTCAGGAAATTTATGTGCACACGTCCTTAACTACTAGACCTATATTGCACGAATCTAATTTCGAGTTTGCAAAACAAAAAAAATACACCTAACAAACTCAATGCAAAGTTAATAAAATATATAGGACACATTTTACAAATAGGGCGTTAATATCCGCCCAATTTGCAAATTGGTTAGATAATTTACATAATAAACTAGAACGTCTTAGAAATATTTAAAAAATAATGACAATTATATCAAACTTTCATCGATAAATTTTGTACATATTTCATTGTGTGTTTACTTAAAATTAGAAATATTTATAAAATTAAACTATTCCAGTATTAACTCGCATAGTGCGGTTTTATTTTGTCCGCATTCACTATACTTCAGATTGAAAATTTCAAAACTAAGTAAATTTTAGAACACATTTTGCAAATAGGGCGTTAATATCCGCCCAATTTACAAATTGTTTAGATAATTTATTTAATAAACTAGAACGTTTTAGAAATATTTAAAAAATAATGACCATTATATCAAACTTTCATCGATACATTTTGTACATATTTCATTGTGTGTTTACTTAAAATTAGAAATATTTATAAAATTAAACTATTCCAGTAATAACTCGCATAGTGCGGCTTTAATTTGTCCGCATTCACTATACTTCAGATTGAAAATTTCAAAACCAAGTAAATTCCAGGACACATTTTGCAAATAGGGCGTTAATATCCGCCCAATTTACAAATTGTTTAGATAATTTATATAATAAACTAGAACGTTTTAGAAATATTTAAAAAATAGTGACCATTATATCAAATTTTGATCGATACATTTTGTACATATTTCATTGTGTGTTTACTTAAAATTAGAAATATTTATAAAATTAAACTATTCCAGTAATAACTCGCATAGTGCGGCTTTAATTTGTCCGCATTCACTATAGTCCAGATTGAAAATTTCTAAACCAAGTAAATTTTAAATTGGAATCAAAGTTAATAAAAAAAATAGGAAAATTTTTGCAAATAGGGCGCTAATATCCGCCCAATTTGTAAATTCATTAAGATAATATGTGTATTTAAGCAAATACTAATATAGTTAACACTATCATCTAAATAAACTAATGTTTACTAAAGTAAACGAATGTTTTAAAAATATTTAAAAAATAAAGATCAATATATCAAATTTTCATTATCTCTACATTTTATACATATTTTCTTTTGAGTTAAGTTAAAATTACAAATATTTAGAAAATTAATTCATTAATACCTCGCATAGTGCGGCTTTAATCATTCCGGAATCAATTTAGTCCGGTTTGATACAAGGTAAATTTTAATTGGACAAAATACAAAAAAAAAACTTACATTTATGATCTTTTTGTGCGGTATATTTTGTGTGTGTATTTAGTTTCTCGATTAGTCCGGTCTCAAACCAGCACTATGCGAGGTAATGCTGTACTTTAAATTTATGATTTATGGAGAGTTCATGATTTTCACCAAAAAGAAAATAAAATATGATCTATATATACTTTCCATGTAGGCGTGCATATTTACGCGAGAAACGAATAAAAATATTCATGATTTATTATATATTTCGAGAGAGGTCGTTCGTTCGTTCGTGTCCGTGTCCGTACCGCGAGCACAGATGATACGGATGTAGGTCAGTTTCCATAAATTACGTAATTTTTTTAATTAAAAATTTTCGTAAAATCCGCAGCTCAACATGCGTGCCACGTTTCCCCAATTAATTTATCCATAAATTCAGCAATCCTTTCTCTCCCTCTTTTCAACCCTCTCTAACGTATAAACATACACGTGAAACCCATTTTTATCACGGATTGGACTAAATTAACACGCTCATCACCTCACCTCATCGCATAGAAATAAATCGAAATGTTTCAGCACGAATTTTGTTACGATCAAGATTGTTATCGTAATACAAACACATGGATGTTTATCAATAACATAAAGAAGGAAAGAATGGAGGGTCGAAGTTTGTATGAACATACAAGGGTGGGATTTTATGCGGTGCAAAAATATTGGGGTTTGATTTTAGTTTTTTTTTGTTACATTTTGGTTGGTTCGGGTTAATAAAAATAAATGGTGAGTGAAAGGGACAAAGAACTGAATACAAAGAAAACAGGACCCACAATGTTCGTAGATCGTTTCAGGATTTTTACTAGAGTATATAGATAGGACTACTACTTTTCTATTTTTTTATTTTCGGATTGGGACAAGATAATATTGAATTATTCAAAATCTTTGATCGTAATCTGAATTCATCTTATATCAATCTTTTTCTTCTTGCGAATCTTCCTATTCAATAGATTTTAATTGGATAAAACATAAATAATGTTTATTACAATGAAAATTAAGATTTTTAACAAAATTCTTATTTGAATCTTAAACATTTCATTATTTCGATAACAAGCTGTTTTTTAGATAATTATAACATTTTATTCTTTATTACTTTTAAGATTACTTGTAATATTCAAATTTATAATTATTTATTAAGAAGTAAATGTAGGTTTTCTATAAAATAAGATTTGAATTATTTGAAATCTAATTAATCTTAAAAACAACTTTGAAATTATTATTGAAATGTATATAACAAGTTGTATATAGTTGCAGCAAGAAGTAAGTAGTAAATAAGCAAATGAGTATAGAAAAAAGTTGTAGAAATAGTCGAACATGTAGTTGCAAGTAAAATGTAGTTATAGCAAGAAGAAAGTAGTTGTATAATTGTAGTAGATGGCTGGTAGTTCTATCAAGAAGCAAATTTCAAGTAGTTGTAGATTGAAAATTTCACAACCAAGTAAATTTTAAATTGGAATCAAAGTTAATAAATTTTTTTTTTTGCAAATAGGGCGTTAATATCCGCCCAATTTATAAATTCATTAAGATAATATGTGTATTTAAGCATATACTAATATTGTTAACACTATCATCTAAATAAACTAATGTTTACTAAAGTAAACGAATGTTTTAAAAATATTTGAAAAATAAAGATTAATATATCAAATTTTCATCATCTCTACATTTTATACATATTTTCTTTTGAGTTTAGTTAAAATTAGAAATATTTAGAAAATTAATTCATTAATACCTGGCATAGTGCGAACATGTAGTTGCAAGTAAAATGTAGTTATAGCAAGAAGCAAGTAGTTGTATAATTGTAGTAGATGACTGGTAGTTCTATCAAGAAGCAAATTTCAAGTAGTTGTAGCAATAATTGTTGCAAATAACAACTAGATAGAACAAGGAGCAAGTAGTTGTGGGAATTATTAGTATATAATAGGTTCAGTTAGTTGAAACAAATAGCAAGTATTTATAGCAAAACAAGTAGTTATAGGAAGAATCAATATCAAATAATTGTAGCAAGTATTTGCATCAAAAAGTAAATAGTAATAGTAGCAGGTAATTCTAGTATCAAGTAGATGTAGCAATATTTGTAGCAAATAACAAGTAGTTATAGCAAGAAGAAAGTATAAAATAATTGTAGCAAGTAGTTCCATCAAAAAATAAATAGTTATAACAATTTCGTATGTATCAAGTAGACGTAGAAATGTTTGTAACAAGTAGTTACAACAAGAAGAAAGTATAAAATAATTTTAGCAAGTAGTTCCAACAAAAAAATAAATAGTTATAACAATTTCGTACGTAGTAGGTAGTTCTAGTATCAAGTAGACGTAGCAATATTTGTAGCAAATAACAAGTAGTTACAGCAAGAAGAAAATAGCCAGCAGTTATTCCAAATCCTTATAGCTAGAAGCAAGTTTCATGTAATTGTAACAGGTAGCAAGTAGCAAATAGTTGTAACAATGTAGTAAGTAGAAGTAGATGTAAGAATGACAATTATTAATATGTATTAGCTTCAGATAGTTGTAGCAATTAGTTACAGCAAAAACAATAGTTCTAACAATTAGCAAGTAGTTGTCTTAAAACTGAAGTGTAAACTTTTCTTTGGCATTTATCAATTGTAAGACGATTTGATGAAGATGCATCAAATGATGGAAAGCTTTGATTATATAAAGTCTTTAAAAAAATCAGAGATTGGTTGATACGTTGTTAATTAGTGAAGGGTTAGGATTTTGGCGGCGGGTTTAAAAAGGGGTTGAAAGTGGAGTTTGGCTCGTGCAAATAGCCGGCATTAAATAAACGATTACGGGCGTCGGTCGCGGACAGAGAAGTCGCTCCACCGTTAAAACTAAGTGGATGAAAGCAAATAAAGCAGGAATTGAAAATGGGCACTATCCGCATATCAGATCAAACGGATCCCGGTGAAATCCCCATGCGGGAAAGAGCCCATTCCGCAAAAATCCAGGCAAAACGAAATCCGAAACCAATTACGGAACAGTTTCGCAATTTTTGTTTAAATCTGTTTCGCGCAAAGATGCAAGCAGAGCAGGAGGATCGCAATCGCAAAAACGCAATCCGCGAGCCGAAATTGCATTCGCATTGCATCCGCAATCCTCTAATCCTCTAATTAAGTTTCAAAAACCTCCTTTTATTTTGTTTATTCCATCTTCACCGACGCCGCGATTAAGAAGGAAACGTGGAGAATGAGGGAGAGTAAAAATAAAGGAGTGGATGCAGCAGGAGATAAGCTTCAAAGGGAATACAAATTAAAAGCTAATGACTTGCTAATCCTCGACGATTCGTTTTCTGTCTCTCTTTGCAATCGCAGCAACAGTTTACCTTAGTTGCTGTGATTCCTGCTGCATTCGCAGAGCAGCTGTATTCGTAGATCGTTAAGGTAGGATTGGTAACTGATACAAGGGTGGAACGATAGGAAAGAATGGTCTGGGAATAAGAGATCACTTCACGTGACTTCATCGGCGTTCAATTTTCTACGCGTCCTTTTCGGTACAGACGCCAGATTAGCATCAGGATCGTGAGCGGATTCAACAAGTCAAACTTTGTAGCACAAAAAAGAAAAGAAAAAATCTTTACTCTACTCTTTCTCTCTGTGCGAGTCTGGGACCGATTTGCTTTTCAAATTGCTTCATTTCTTTTCTACCTCTTTTTTTTTGTTTGATTAATTACTACCACTTACCTTCCCCAATTTATTTCGCAATTTACCATCGACTTTTCATTAATTTACAATAAATCACTGCTGAACCGCAACTACTGAACATTCTTAAAAGTTATTTTCTTTGCAATCAATTCATAGTAATCCATTACTCACTTAGTCGAACAAATGTTTCGCATAGTTAGAATATAAAATTGTAATAAAAAAATGAATTATTTTCAATCGTGAATAAAGATTTATTTTCAATATTTGCATTTTCAAAAATATCAAAAAATATTATTTATTTCATAATTTTTTATTGATCTAAAAAGAATATGAAAAATTTGGATAATATATGAAAATTCAAAAACATCAATAATTTTCTATTAATTTGGAATGTCTGAAAAAAATTAATAATTTAGTTTAGTTTTCAATAAATTTGGAAAACCAATGTAATGTAGAAAAAGTAAAGAATCTATATTTAATATTATAGTAAATAATAAGATATGAAATGTAGAAAAACCAATAAACTTATAAATTAATAACTAATAATTAAGTTTTCAAAATAATATACAGAAATTTAATTTAAGCATGAGCAAAATGTGATCTTTCCATATAAACTCGAAATGGTATACGAATCTTGAAAGTAATTACAATTTTATAAATTTACATATGATTATTGAAATAATTAAAGTCCACGTCGAAATGTACAAAAATTGAGGGCCTAAAACAAAGTTTAATAATAAAAATTTATGCTAAATAATTAAAAATACGATTGTTGAAACATTTATCTTAACAAATTTTAAAGCTTAACTTTCTTCAACCATTTTAGTAAATCCAACCCTCATCTTCTCCAAAGATTAACCTACTTTTGGTATCTTATCTAGAGGTTCTTTGTCCTCTTTAATCTCTTCAATCTTCTTTCATTCACACTTTCTAGTCTATTTCCGAAAACTATTATCTAACCCAGAATTTCCCAAAGTTATCCAGCAATGAATACTTTGAAAATCCTGAAATTTTCATGGAATACCATATTTATTTTGTAGGTAAAATACAGAAAAAAAAAACATTAATTATACATTTAGTTGTTACCTATGAACATAATTTGCTAAACCCTGATTTAATCAATCTACTAATATCATCAGTCAACATAATCATTATTTCTCATAGTTTAATTATTATTTTATTAAATAAAAAATAGTATAATTATGTGATTTTCTACCATTATAATTCACTGTGAAATATTTAACATTAATATATTTACATATACAAATTTCAAATATAAATAAAGAAATGTGCTGGCATAGTGCGGATTCACAATAGTAAGGTTTGATTTTTTTTTTGTATTTGTAAAGTTTGTCCCAAAAAGAACGGACATTTTAAATTTACCACCATTTTTTTCGCGGTAAAACTAAAGTGGGGATTTTTATATTGTGTCATTATTAAACATTGATGTTAAGTTATGGATAAGTACAAGATCGAACAATCAAAACTATACTTTCTTTGGTCTTCGTAACGTTCCTACGTGTAACACCGTGATGAACTTAAACAATAAATTAGAGACAACCGGATTTCCCAAACTTATCCTGCAATGAACACTTCGAAAATCCTGAAATTTTCATAGAACACCTTATTTATTTTGTAGGTAAAATACTGAAAAAAAACATTAATTATACATTTAGTTATTACCTATGAACATAATTTGGGGAACCCTGATCTAATCAATGTACAAATATCAACAGTCAACATAATCATTATTTCTCATAGTTTAATTATTATTTTATTAAATAAAAAATCAATATTTTCAAACAAAAAAAACTTTTTTAATATTTTTTTCTAAATTCATTAATTATTAAATAGAAATTAGTATAATTATGTATAATTTCTACCATTATAATTCACTGTGAAATATTTAACTTTAAATAAAGAAATGTGCTCGCATAGTGCGGATTTCCATATACACATTTCAAATATAAATAAAGAAATGTGCTCGCATAGTACGGATTCACAATAGTACCCTGATCTAATCAATATACTAATATCATCAGTCAACATAATCATTATTTGTTATAGTTTGATTATTATTTTATTAAATAAAAAATCAATATTTTCAAACAAAAAAAAACTTTTTAATAAATTTATATAAATTCATTAATTATTAAATAGAAAATAGTATAATTTCTACTATTATAATTCACTGTGAAATTAGAATATTTAACTTTAATATATTTGTAATGAGCTTTTATTAATTTTATGAGTTAATTTATTATAATTTAGATAATTTTATTAGGAAAATTCAGACTGTATTACACTTATTATTAATCAAGAAGATAAAGTTGACCTCGTTTTGCTTTTATGTTTTTGAAATATTTAGTCGCCGTCATGAATGTAATGTTGATGCTCGTATATGAGCTTTCTGCATTATCACACATCAAGCCCGATACATTTCCATAAAATATGCATCTGTCATGTGACTCTGCAAAGTAAAACATTTTGGCGGAGCGCCAAAAACCGTGTGCCAAGCGTGCCCTCACTCCGAGGACCGAAGGAGTACTACTAAAACCATATAAATTCACTGTGTGGATTATTCAACAGAAACATCCATCATATTTCGCTAGCATTTGAGGTTTGCTCGACTATAATTGCAATTATCTTCATTGTTTCAACAGTTTTAAAGTAAATTCAGTCAATAATTTCATTGAAAACTATAGTTATATGCATCAATATAGATATTTTAGACCAGTTTCATTATAATTATCATATTTTTTACTTAAATAATTAAAATAATAATCCTCATTGATCATTTTATACAAAAATTATGTGATTCTGTTATAAGTTCATTAACTTAAATCTCTATTTTTTCATTCATGATTTAACTCGTAACTAATACGGACAAACAAATGAAATACAAGTACTAACAACGGGTCAAAATTGACCCGTTTATGAAATATTAAAAAACAAATAGAACAAATTATTAATTTCTACAGATTCATTCATATTATTTAATGAATTTTACATCATTTTAAACTTTTTCTCTTACAAAACGTTGCTGTTTTTGTATCGCTCTTGCTTGGACATTCACATAGTTATGAGAAATTTAATTTGAAATTTAAATATTGATGATATTTCAAGAACGTATTTGCTAAAGACGGGTCATTTTGACCTGCAATACACTCTACAATAAGATAAGTACCTTTTGTCGCGACTGCTTTGCTTTTACTGAAAATGCACTAGAAAATACTTGAATATCTAGAAGGTCAATTAAATTATAATGAAAACTAATATCAGGTGGGTCAGTTTGACCCACCCCTGGTACATACGGGTTATATCTCTATTTTTTTCATTCCTAATTTAATTTCATAAGAGAAATACTGAAATAGATTCAATCTACTTGAAATTATATTGATTCTGTTTTAAACCAATTCAATAATGTATTTACTTAAATCACTAATTAGTCATTAATTAATTTATTTAGTAAAGTATCCTAATCTAATGTGATTTGAGTTTGTAGTGAAAATAATTGTAGTTACTACGGCTTATGAGTTTCGATGTTTGTTTTGACAGATTGCAGGGAATTTATTCAGTTGGTCAAGCAGGATTATTGTAGTGTATTTGAGTGCATTTGCGATCAATGCGCAAATGTTAAATTTAACAAATTGCACGCAGATTGCAAGCAAGCAAGGGTCGGTCGGTCGTTTGGTCGGTCGCATTGCGTTGGAACGTTGAGGTTTAACGACTGGTCTACCGCAAAGTTCACTTCGGGTGGGCTAAAACCCTTTACGCTGTGCATTTGAATGACCTTCAACTGTACAGCAATTTGCGCAAATTACATTATGGTGTATATGTCTATACAAAATTTATTTTTTTTTATGAAAGAAAACATCTTGAAATTTTGATGATGTTTCAAAGGAAAGAGTTAAATCTCAATCAATATACAAAACTTAAAAGTTTATTTTTATTAAGAACATTAAGGAAATGTAATGTATTATAAAAGTACCTAAAGATGTTTAAATTAAATACGACTTGCTTCTTGAGTATATAAAAAGAAATCAATTTGGATTAGAGATTAACTAAAGTCTATAAGCTTATAACAAATGTTTTTTTTTCACTTTATACACTCTTTTTTTGTAGGCGTTTTAAAGTCCTTGATTAGTGCGGTTTATAAACCAGAAACGATTGGGGAAACCTATTACCCGCACTATGACTGTACAATGATGTCATCGAAAGGATATTTGTAGAAATCACCCCTCTTGGTCAGTTTTCTCTAAGGAGTAAAAACCTCGCATGTTCCTCGTAGGTCATAACTAGGGTGGAAAAGGAAACAACTACCATGTAAACTATAAATAGAGACCAACCTCCCCCTTTACCACTAAACTATTTGATAAATTGATTATAAATAATTGAAAAGCTTAACGCACACGACCGTCGTCCGTTCTTAACATGAAACTAAACAAAAGTTTAATTTGTGTGTTTGCCATGGGAAAAGAAAAAGTAAATTAAAAGAATAAATTATTGAATGTAACTTCACCCAAACTTCAAAATCTAGGACACATGCGAAATGTTTGTTGTTTCTGTATATAATTTAAAGACATTTACATTTTCCCTTTCGGAAATTGTACTGTTTTTAGGACAAATATTATTTTTTTTATTTAAAGTTCTAATATATTTGCTAATTATTAGATATAATACAAAAAAAAGAACAATTCATAATTTTATAAATTAAAGATTTCCTATTAACTAATTTCAAATATAAATAAACAAATGTACTCGTATAGTACGGATTCACAATAATACGCTTTGATTTTTTTACCTTTTTTTATAATAATAATTATTTTTTATAATTAGTTTGATTAAATATGTTTTTTTGTATTTGTAAAGTTTGTCCCAAAAAGAACGGACATTTTAAATTTGCCACCATTTTTTTCGCGGTAAAACTATAGTGGAGATTTTTATATTGTGTCATTAGTAAACATTGATGTTAAGTTATGGAAAAGTACAAGATCGAACAATCAAAACTGTACTTTCTTTGGTCATCCTAATATTCCTACATGTGACACCGTGATTAATTTAATCAATAAATTAGAGACAACCGGTTCAGGATTTCAGGATTTACGAAGTATTCGTTGCAAAAAAAGTTTGGGAAACCCTGATCTATGGTATTGGTAAATACAAAGAAGTAATTGGTAATGTTTGCAGTAAAAACTATCGTTGATTATTTTACTTGTACGTTAAATCTGCAAACCATTAATTAAAAGTTAATCGGGGATTTGGAGCATTCCTTTCACGTGCCCTGTGTGTACCCAGTTATCCTATCTATTCACGTGTGTGTGTGTGTATGTTGTGATTGCAATGGATTATTTTAATCCGGGGCCTCCGTGTTTTATTGCGTGGATCGATTATATAAGCGCGTAGGAATTTGCTTGAATAATCCAGCACAAACGGTTCCCGAATCCCTGAGAGACCGCCACATGAAACACGCTCCTCCACAGGAAAATAACGGCGAGGCAAGCAGCCGAAAGCATTGAATATTCGAATACTACGATGCACTGCAACGATGTAGTAATACGATGAATTATTCATACGGCCAAGTTCGCCCGATATACGTTTAACGTTTCGTTAACTTCCAGTTAACATCCAGTTAACAACGAGTCGGTTATACCCGAAATTCCTGCGGGCCACGCAATATACTTTCTAACCAAATCGATTCCTTTTTGTAATGAAGAGAATGGATTAGTCCGGATTCACTATAGATCGGTTTGAATATTTTAAAACAAACGATTTTGTCTCTCTTTGTGCGGTTTCAAAGTCCTCTATTAGTTCGAATTCATTATAGTTCGGTTTGAAAATATTAAAATAAACTATTTTTTTCGTCATACAGTAAAGTCTCTCTTTTTGCGGTTTTAAAGCCTTCGATTAATCTATTGTTCGATTTGAAAATTTTTAAACAAAATATATTTTCTTTATGCCGTCAAGTTTTTTTTTGTGTGGTTTCAAAATCCTCGATTAGTCCGGATTCACTATAGTTCGGTTTGAAAATATTAAAACAAATGATTTTTTTCTTTATACAATCAAATCTCTGTTTGTGCGGTTTTAAAGTCTTCCATTAATCTGGATTTGCAATAGATCGGTTTGAAAATATTAAAACAAAAGATTTTTTTTTCTTTATACAGTCAAGTCTCTCTTTGTGCTGTTTTGAAGTCCTCGATTAGTCCGGATTCAATATAGTTCGATTTGCAAATTTTTAAACAAAATATATTTTCTTTATGCCGTCAAGTTTCTCTTTGTGTGGTTTCAAAGTCCTCGATTAGTCCGGATTCACTATAGTTCGGTTTGAAAATATTAAAACAAATGATTTTTTTCTTTATACAATCAAATCTCTGTTTGTGCGGTTTTAAAGTCTTCCATTAATCTGGATTTGCAATAGATCGGTTTGAAAATATTAAAAAAAAACTATTTTTTCCCTTATACAGTAAAGTCTCTCTTTGTGTGGTTTTGAAGTCCTCGATTAGTCCGGATTAAATATAGTTCGGTTTGAAAATATTAAAACAAACGATTTTTTTATACAGTTAAGTCTCTCTTTGTGCGGTTTTAAACTCCTCGACTAGTCCGGATTCAATATAGTTCGATTTGAAAATATTAAAACAAACGATTTTTTTCTTTATACAATCAAATCTCTCTTTGTGCGGTTTTAAAGTCCTCGATTAGTCCGGATTCAATATAGTTCGATTTGAAAATATTAAAACAAACGATTGTTTTTCTTTATACAGTCAAGTGTCCCTTTGTGCGATTTCAAGGTCCTCGATTAGTCCGAATTCACTATAGTTCGGTTTGAAAATATTAAAACAAATGATTTTTTTCTTTATACAATCAAATCTCTGTTTGTGCGGTTTTAAAGTCTTCCATTAATCTGGATTTGCAATAGATCGGTTTGAAAATATTAAAACAAACTATTTTTTTCCCTTATAGAGTAAAATCTCTCTTTGTGTGGTTTTGAAGTCCTCGAATAGTCCGGATTCAATATAGTTCGGTTTGAAAATATTAAAACAAACGATTATTTTATACAGTCAAGTCTCTCTTTGTGCAGTTTTAAAGTGTTCGACTAGTCCGAATTCACTATAGTTCGGTTTGAAAATATTAAAACAAACGATTTTTTTTTCTTTATACAGTCAAGTGTCCCTTTGTGCGGTTTTGAAGTCCTCGATTAGTCCGGATTCACTATAGTTAGGTTTGAAAATATTAAAAAATACGATTTTTTTTTCTTTATACAGTCAAGTCTCCCTTTGTGCGGTTTTGAAATCCTCGGTTAATCCGGATTCACTATAGTTCGGTTTGAAAATATTAAAACAAACGATTTTTTGTCTTTATACAGTCAAGTCTCTCTTTGTGCGGTTTCAAAGTTCTCGAATAGTCCGGATTCACTATAGTTCGGTTTAAAAACATTAAAACAAACGATTTTTTTCTTTATACAATGAAATCTCTCTTTGTGCGGTTTTAAAGTACTCGATTAGTCCGGATTCACTATAGTTCGGTTTGAATATTTTAAAACAATCTATTTTTTTCTTTATACAATCAAGTCTCCCTTTGTGCGGTTTTATTGTCCCGAATTCAAACAGTCCGGGATATGGGTATTGATTTAGAGTGTAACTTCGATTATCGAATATAATTCTTTCAGAAAAATTGTTCGTAAACCGATTTTTTTATATAAACTGAAACTATTTTCGCTTTAAGAATGAATGTAAACTTGATATAATGATGGATTTCGCGAATGATCATTAAAAATGTATATCTTATGGGGAAGAAATATAAGATATTTATATACGTTTTTAGTGCTGCATAGTTTTATAGCCACTAGCTCCCTCCTCACAAATATAAATCATATTCAGGACCCCTCGAGCATAAATATCCTTTACTGTTGCTTCCTGCCCGACCAGCAGCAAACAACAACAATATTATATAATAAAAAGAAGAAAAGGAAGAGACATACAGATATGTTATGAAAGAGGAAGTGGATGCGATTCAGATGGACGGAAACGTAGGAAGCGCATCCTTATAAACATCCCTTAATTGAGGGAAGTTTTCAGCGTAAAGCCTCGGGAAGTACGATTGATTAAATTTGTGAAATGGATTGCGAATAATATTTATGAAGAAAAAGAAAATAATAAAATAAATAATCATTTCGCTTTAAAGAATTGATGTAGGAGGAAGAGGAGAGAGTTATTAATGTGTTTTCAATTCTCTGGAGGGACGACGGCCGCATTAAATCCACCCCCGCGCAATGATTACGTTACAAATCTTTTTTAATGTAGAACTGGGGAGGCTGTAATTGAACGAATTTCTTTCTTTCATTTTTTTCTTGTAATGATCAAGAGTTTTCTTTTAAATTATTTATTTTTAACTTAAGTCAGTGTGTATTAAATAAAATTATTGAATTATATAATAAATTGTTTATTTTGTTGACAAATATTTATTAATTTGGAAGCAAATTTTCAATTAATTGACAATTTTTTTTAATACAAATAATTGATAAAACTTTAAATACATCTAATAATACAATTATTGCATCAAAAGTTACATAACTCTAAAATATATAAAAAATGTGAAAAAAACTAAGATTCTTTTTTAATGTAAAACTGTGGAGAAAATGTGATAAAAATTGAATTGAACGAATTTCTTTCTGTAACTACCGAGTTTTTTTTGGTTATAAATAATTGAACAAAGTCTACATGTTATCTAATAATACAATTGTTGTATCAAAACTTACATAACCTCAAAATATATAAGAAACAAAATATGGGAAAAACAAAGTTTTTTTTTACGGTTTGCATAAATAAATAATCTAGCAATTATTTCTCTTTTCTTGTAATTTTAGTTGTTGTCTTTTTGGTAATCTGGGATATTTTCACACACGTATTTATATATGAAATATTTATTAAAACTAATTTTATTATTTATATATAGTAGTTTTTCTTTTTGTAAAAAAGGATATTTTATTTCTAAAAAAAATACATTTCTAATTACAAGGTGGCGCAAAACTAAAGTTTCCCGAGCTGTGTGAGTTGAAACCAATAATGAGATCCAATGTAGAAACTTGCGGCAAAAAAAAACTCGATGCAATGGATCTTCTTGCATTGCATGTGGATTCTCTGTGACCAAGAAACGCAAATTTTGTTTGTTAACATAACCACTTAAGTGGAAATACGCTTCATCGCTCATCACTGAAAATTTATCAAATAAGCAATAACAATAAATCCACGTTCTTGAGGTGTGTATCGCTACATGGCTTGCTGACAACTAATTCACTATATATCTACATCATAAATGTCAAAGCACAGTGACATTTGGCGCCATCTGCAAAAATGGCAGCCAATTTAAATTATGACATTACTTTTGCGCCACCTTGTATATTTAGATAATCCCACTACACAATAGTTACATATTACAAGAAAATGAAGTGAAACAAAACGACAAAGCTTCTTTTATGACGCAAAGTTTCAATGTATTATTTCTATTCTATTGTAATTTTCGTTGTTCTCTTTGTACTAATTTTTGTAATATAACCGTGATAATGAAGCATCCTTTATAGGCTGATTATAATTTAGCCCGGAGAATCATCGATCTTCGCCCTTAGTTCCCATTTGTTTGCAAACTCTGCTACATATTTTTTTTTTCATTATTCATCTAGTTGTTATATAACGCTTCGTTAGATATCAAGAACGTTATGCATTATAATGATGATCATCGTCGCAGTCTCGCTTTTTATATTGCTCGCGTTGCCCTTATTACTATTTTGTTGCGAGCAACATTTCTTGTTGTAATTATATTTTATGTTGCAGCACTCGCTTTGCTCCTCTCATCATCATCGTCCTCTCTTCCTTCTCTTTCACACACATACACAAACAAACATAGTCTTCTTTCTCTTGCTGTTTCGCACACATACACTTTGGCTGTTTAAAATTTGCAAAAGTACAAAGAGAATATTGCCGAGGCAACGGCCGAGCCCCCATTTCGCGTATTAATAGTAATTTATTTGGCGTTAAAGCTTAAATTACTTTTTTCCTCCCGGTGCAAACTAAAAATTACTTCCTTACAAAGCAATTTAACGCTCCTCCGGGCCTCCTCCGTTCCGAGCGGAATTGATCCCAATTACCGACGTCCAATTACAAAAATACACATTACATCCATTTGAACATAACCCAGATACAAATATTTATTTATTTTGTCCCATTTCATTGATCTACAATTTATAAATGAATACATTTAAAAAAATTAGAAATAAAAAAGCTTTTTGTCTTATTTTACTTTATACTGTTATGTATAACCGTTATTGGTTATATTGTATTAACCTTTATTATTTTATGTATGTTTATGTACTTCTTAATGACTTAGTACATACTTCACTTAGGAAGATTCCATGTAAGGACTACTAATATGTACACTCGCCTAATCACTTAATGAGTGAAAGTTAAATACATTCTTCGGAAAAGTACTATCTTCCCTTACCAACTATGTTAATTTCCTACTATAAAATAGGATGACTATGTAATACAAAGTTAGTCCTAGTTCTAGCTAGTGGCTAGTCCAAGTTAGTTTTAGTACAAGAGGAGAGTCCTCCTGAGTCCTAGTTAGATTCATAATAATCTTATAGTGAATAATAAAGTGTTTATTATCATAAAAATTCCAACTTCATTCTAGCATTCCTTAAAAACTCCACAACGACATAACTACGAGATATTCCACAGTGTCCAGAGATATATGAATCACGGGACACGACAATACATTTTCATTAAAAATAAAAAATATCAATATTTGTCTTATATATTAACTTTGAGAATCAGGGTCTTCTTAAAGAACCAGAGTATTTACTAGTTTACCTATGTCGTAATGACGTCACGTCGATCATCTCACATGGCCACCTCTGTCAGTTACCGGTAAAATTACACGTTTTGTGTATGGTGCTTTTTGTTAAAAATATTGCAACAATGGCATGAAAGCAATAATATTATCTCTAATTAGTATTATGCAATTAATTATTTGGTTGAATTGCATTTTATAACATAGAAATGTAGCTTTTTTTGTTATGGTTAATGCTGTTAACCACTAGGATTTAAAGTAATTTTTTAATGGTTTTAAAAATATAATGGTAACGGAGGATGATGTCGATTTGGTTGCTCCTATTATTTCGAATAATACAAATCTGTTATACATCAAAAATATGGAAATTATTTACGATGAACCCAATCAGATAGAATAGAAGACCTCATAGAAGATATTGTTTTCCAAACAAATTTATATGCGCTACAAATCCGGAGATAGTAACAACTTTGTACCAACAACTACTTCCGAAATAAAAACATTTATTGGAGTTAATCTGACAATGAGTCTGAAGAAGATGCCAAGTTTTAAGGACTATTGGTCTTCTAAAGAAGAAATTAGAGATTATTTTATTAGTTCCACCATATCGAGAGACAGATTTCAATGGCTCAGTTTTATGTGTTATCTTCCTAGTGGTTAGTATAGGTAAACCATATCTTGCAGGAAATACGTTATTTTTTGTTAAAAATAAACATATAAATACCAACGAAACGGTGTTTATAAATAAAAACAATAATTATGTCCTCAAAGGGTTAAGCATCAACTTATGAGAAAATGAATTTAATTTATAAATTATCACTAGATATACAAAAATATCAAAAATTTTGATTATTTTATAGCATATCAATAGTAAATTGAGTAGAACTTTTTTAACTATTTTCCATAATACATATTTTTTTTAATATTTCTTATTTTATATTTAATTATTTTTAATATAATGTAACAAATCATTAGAAAAAGTATTTTTTAGTATTAAAAAAAATGTTATTTTCAATTAAAGTTATTTGTTTTAAATATAGATTAAGTATAATTTTCAATAATAATTTTCTAAATCATATAATTCTAAGATTCTAAGAAATAATTATTAATATTCTCTATTAATTAATAATATTCTCGCAGGTTATTCAAAATTTAAGCATTAATTTATATAAATATTAGAAATAAACAAAATTTAGTAAAATATATGTAAAATGTAGTTTAATTATGCTTTTAAAAAACAAAATTTTATTAAACGTTTATTTTATTCTGAGTGCTTGAAATATATGTGAGAGTTGTTACAAATGTATTTTTCTGTTTGTTTTTGTTTATTTGACTTTGACATTTTAATTAACAGTCGAGAAAAGCTTCGAAACTTTATTAAATTAAACGCAATTATCTCGTTAATGCGATACGGCTTTAAATCGCGCAGCAAAATTTAATTATTTGTGTAAACACATTAAAAAGAATTTACAAAAGCCATGGATATAAAATATCTAATTATTATACGAAGCTTATAATTAAAATGACAAAATTTATATAGAAAAAATATGTGTTAAAGCAGAAATGAAAATTACTTTACGTAATATGTACAGTAGAACCTGTTTTTGTACGGTCCTTTTTATGCGATTTTTTTTATGCGGTATATGAAATCTAACCAATTTCAATGACGTTGGCACCATTGTAATGTTTTCTATCTCAAACGATTCTGTTAGTCGATTTTGAACCAATTCATCACAAGAAGATGCGCGTTTTGGATTAACACGAGTAGCAGTAAATTATGTATGTGCATTTTTAAAATTTCCCTCTATGTACAAATGAGAAATTAAATGTTTTTAAAATGTTTCCATGTGTAATTTAATTATTTATTTTGTTTGGGTGCATTTTCTCATGTATTTCGTAAATCTATGACGTATTACTTAAGTGCTAATGTATTGTTTCTCTAATGTAGTATATAAATTTATTTGTTATATGTAAAAATTTATGAAAATTTCGAATATTTTTTTTGTCCGATTTCTTTTATGCGGTCCCTATCTAACGCATAAAAAACGTTTTACTGTATAGTTTTGAAATTATTATTTCCCAACAAAAAATAACTGATAATAAACATGATTAATACTCTTAATTTCATATTGTTTCTTATAATCTTTGTATTTATTTAGAAATTCAATTCACAAAATGAGAAGGTATAATTTTTCGATTTCTTTTTTTTTTCCTTATTTCCGATAATATTCAATCAAAAAGTCTTGTTTATGTAATTTATATAAATATAATTGATAAAAAATCAAAATAAAAATACAAAATATTGTATACTTTACTAAGATATTAATGGAAATTGATTTTTTTTTTCTTGAGAAATGATACCAATTTTTAAAACATAATATTTAAAATATTCACTGCTTAATTTACTCTAAAGTACGTTTTATTTACTTTGATGGAAAGTTAAGTGAAATTTGATGTGTATATTATTCTATGATTATGATATTTCGAAAAGTAGAAGAGATTTCAAAGAATTAATTTAATGAAAGAAAATGAAAGTAGCTGATTTAAAAAAATTGTGAATTTAGAGATAAAGATTAACTTTTTCAAGTATAAACGAAAGTTAACATTGTTGTTTGTAAATCATACTTTATAGATTAAACAAATGTAAATAAATACAATGCAAAGAGATCCTCTTAAATAATAAACTAATCGTGGAATGTAAATAATTGTCCTGAAATCGGATTGGTTAGCTGAAAAGCCATATTGATTTTGTCGGAAAGGCCCTCTCCTGGGGGTTTCGGGTGGAATTCATTTGTTTTTGTAATTTCTTAAATGAGAGGGTCGTGTCTGCTTCTGCCGCTTCTTCTTCTTCTGTTGCTCTCCTCTCGAAGATCGTCCTGGAAAACAACTGGATGCCATTAAGAGGCTCGAATTCCGAATGATTAACACTGGCGAATGAAATCCCCGCGGAATGGAATTTAGCACGTACAATTTTACTTCGGACGGTGGTTCAGATTCTTTTCGTTCGTCGTTCTTATCTAAAACCCTCCGGTAATTCCCTTCAACTGACGGAACTCGCGAGGATCGTCGTAGTTCTACTACTGCTGGTGCTTCTGCTGTACGAGTAGTTTTAATCGGTGGTGGAACAATTTGGGATGGGAAGTTTTGCACTTAAGATTAAACTTCGGCATTCATCCGAGTGATGTTACAGTAATAAACGTATTTTTCAATTTATAATTTTAAAAAATATGATTTTTTTTCTCTCATCTTGTTTGCTGAAATGGACTATCGTCACTATTTTCTTAAATATATGGAATTAAATGTGGTAAAATTGTTCATCTTTAAAATGTAAAAGTAAAATCAAATTTAACAATTAAATTTGAGCTCAAATAAATTGTGTTAATTGAAGAAAAAACAAAGACATAAAATATTTAGAAATTTGTATTAATTCAAATAGAGAGAAAACGTAAACAATATTTGTAAGTAATAAAAGTATAATAATATGCAAATGATGATAATTATTACAGAAATTAAAAAAAAAATCATTTAGAATTTGGTAATTTTAAAGAAAAATTCGAAATTCAAGTAATTTTCGTAATATCATAAAGAAATGTTAAGAAATTGATACGTTTTTATAAGAATGTACACATAGTAATTCATTTTAAAGAAAAATTGGAAATTCATGTATTTTTCCAAATATCATTAATAAATGTTATCAAATTGATACTTTTTATAAGAATGTACACATACTAATTCATTTTAAACAAAAATTAGAAATTTTCCAAATATCATGAAGAAATGTTAAGAAATTGATACGTTTTTATAAGAATGTACACATAGTAATTCATTTTAAAGAAAAATTGGAAATTCATGTAATTTTCCTAATTTTATAAAAAAATGTTAAGAAATTGTTACGTTTTTATAAGAAAGTACACATACTAATTCATTTTAAAGAAAAATTGAAAATTCATGTAATTTTCCAAATATAAAGAAATGTTAATAAATTGATTCGTTTCTGTAAGAATGTACACAAAGTAATTCATTTTAAAGAAAAACTTGAAATTCATGTAATTTTTCTAATTTTATAAAGAAATATTAAGAAATTGATACGTTTTTATAAGAAAGTACACAGACTAATTAATTTTAGAGAAAAAAAATTGAAATTGATGTAATTTTCCTAGTTTTATATGTCGATAAATACGTTTTTCAAACTTTAGTTTAAAACAAAATTAATTTGAAAAGTGTTAAATTATAAATTTTAATGAATTTTAAGGAAAACTTTTAAATTTATATAGTTTTACCAATTTTATAACGATCTGTTGATAAAAATCTATATGTAAATAGTATAAAAAAAGGCTGTATTCTCATTTAATGAAATCACAACATGAACCAAAAAAATCTAAACGAAAACCTTTGCCTTTTGAAAATAGAAATTTAAATAAAAACTATTATAGTTGCACAAATGTATAGAAACCTATAGAAACCATCCAAAAATATGTAGGATTAAAATTAAAAAAATACATAAAAATCATCAAAAAGATGTAATTATAATTATTAATAAAATTATACTAATTAATTGAAACAAATCTGGGATTCTTTTGAAAAGTTTCATATTGATCAGTACAAAATTACGTTTATATTAAAAATGTTGATAAAAGTGTTTTGTTGTGACGCAAAAATATCAATTCCTAGTTATTTGAGAGAAAACCTTTGTCATGTCATTTTTTTTTATATTTGTATATAAATATTAACTGTATATCAAATTTCGTTATTTGTTTAACGGCAATCTTTGAAATCCAATCCGACTGTTTTCCTTCCGCCTTTCGGCTTTCAATTAGAAGGGAGACGGTCCAATAAACTTTGTCAAAAGGACATTCTTTTTAGAGGTTTATTTTCGGGGGTAGCGATGTGCATTAGCGAGGATCAATGCGAAGGGTCTTTTTGGGGGATGTGAGGGGGTGTAGAATCGACTGGTACATTATAGTAGTCAATGATCGTGACTCTCGCAGTTGCAAGTTGCGTCCCTTAGGCAAACAAGGGCCAAGGCGCAATTAACAGCGCGGCATCGCCTTTATGCATAATGCACTTACCGTGTCGTCGACACCGTCATTCACATGATCGATACGCGCGGGCCCTTTTCTTTCTACCAGACAATATGTATTGCCTAAAAGGCATTAACTATCGACACCGAATAAAAAAAAATAACAGAGAGTAAACGAAAGAGGGATAAAGAAAGGAGAAAAAAGAATTGCACAGATGTGTTAAGTTTAGCGCGTGCAAAAGTGCGTGGAAAGTTGAAGGAGCCTTCACAAACTTTGCGCAGACGAGGGTCGCTATCTGTTGCAGACGAGGGTTTTTCGAAAGCGAGACACTCTCTCTCTCTGCAATCCAGGTGAACACCTGCAATTACTCAAAATAAATCATATAAAAACATACTTTTAAATTTGATTTCTATCATTTTTTTTAATAATCATAATCATAGTAATATTATACATTTTTAACACTCTTCCATCTTCATCATTTCAATACCAACAAGCATTTAAAACATATAATACAAACAAAAATCAATATTTCCTTACTAAAATTTTCATTATCTACTTATCACTATCAACATAATCATTGTAATACCAAATACTTTTAATATTCTTTCATCTTAATCACTTCAATGTAGATGAACACCAGCAATTCCTCAAAATAAATCAAAACATACTTTTCAATTTGATTTATATCATTTTTTTAATCTTCACTTTTCCATCTTCATCACATCAATACCAACAATTATTTAAAACAAATAATATAGAAAAACACTTTTCAATATTTCTCTCTTTTCTTACATTTAATTTACTTTATATACCAGCATTTATTCAAAGTAAATCATACAAAAAACACACATTTCTTTTTAGTTTAATTCTTTACAAATATAAAAGTACTATCATTAATATAATTTTTGTAATATGAAATTCATTTCACACATTTTCATCTTCATGACATCAATTCAGGCAAAATTATTCAATACAAAACATAGAAAAACATTTTTTTTCTATAATTTTTTATGTACATTTAGAGTGTACACATTCTACGTAATACCAAATACTTGAAAATGTTAAACACTTTTTACCATTTCGTTTCTATATTTTTTTTTATATATCATTAATATAAGCATTGTAATACCAAATACTTTAACACTTCATCTTCGTTACTTCATTTCAGGCAAGAACCAGCAATTATTCAATAGAAATAATATAGAAATACAGTTTTATATATTTTCCCATTTCTTTTCTATATTTTTTTTTCATATATATAAGGAAGGACGTCATCATCAACATGATACCAGAAATTACTCAAATCATAGTTTTCAATATTTTCCTATTTTCTTTCTATAATTTGTTTATTCACATAAATGCATCATTATGAACATAATCATCGTACTATTAATATTTTTAACACTCTTTTATCTTCATTACTTCAAATGATACAATAAATAATATAGAAAATCACTTTCCAATATTTTTACACTTTTTTACTTATATAATGGCGACATCATCAAAATAATCATTGTAACATCAAATACTTTTAAGACTCTTCTATCTTCATGACATCAATTTAGGTGAATACCAGCAAATGCTCAAAACAAATCATTTAGAAAAAAAGTTTTACATATTTTTCCAATATCTTTCTATAATTTGTTAAGTTTCATAAATGCCTCAACATAATCATCAAGATACCAAATACTTTTAACACTTTTTCATCTTCATTACCTTTTATTACCATTACCATTATCTTTAGATAAAAACTAGTAATTATTCGAATAGAATCTTATATACAATTTTTTAATATTTTCCACTTTTTTAAAATGTTCATTTATATAAATTCATCATCATCAATATAATCATTGTAATAACAAATACTTTTTGGTCTTAATTACTTCAATTCATGCATAGCATTAATTATTCACAATAAATCATATAGAAAAACACATTTTCTATTTTTTCCCATTTTCCTTTAACAATTTTCTTTACGTTCCTAAGTACGTCATCATCAACATAATCGTCGTAATACGAAATACTTTTAACACTCTTTCATTTTCATGAATTCATAACCATTCGAAACTAATCATATAGAAACAATTTTCAATATATATCCATTTTCTTTCTACAGTTTTAATTACATCATTATCAAGATAATCATTGTAATACCAAATATTTGTAACCCCTTTTTTCATCTTCATGACTTCAATCTAGATGAATTATTAGAAACACATCATCACCAGAAAGACAGCTTTCAATTTTATTCCAATTCTCTTTCCATAATTTGCTTTGCGTACATAGTAATATCAATATAATCATAATCATCGTAATACCAAATACCAGCATTTATTAGAATCAAATCAAATAAAAAAAATACGTTCATATAATTGGATCATCATCAACATAATCATCCTAATTCCATATTTCAGCATTAAACCATCTTCATCTTCATAAATGCATATGAAACAAATCATACAGAAAACACACATTTCACATTTTCTTTCTACAATTTTCTACTTTCAAAATTCAACCATCTTCATGAATTTATACCAACAATTACTCGAATCAAATCATATAAAACGTTCATAATTGATACCACCATGTTAATACCGAATAGTTTTAAAACTCTTTCATCTTCATAACTTCAATCCAGATAATAAAAATCAATATAAATCAATAACAAAAGCTCGATTTATACTCTTGTTTTTTCTTTCTATAACATTTTTTCCACGTAAATCGTCATCAGATGAAATATTCGAACACACATCATCACCAGAAAGACAGTCTTCAATTTTATTCTAATTTTCTTTGCGTACATAATGACATCAATATAATCAACGTAATACCAATCCTCTTTCATCTTCATGAATTTATACCGAATCAATTCATATAAAATTAAAAAAAACATTTCAAAATTTTCTTTCTACAATTTTCTTAACGTTCATAAATACATCATAATTGATATCACCATGTTAATACCAAATAGTTTTAACAATTTTTCATCTTCATAATTTCTATCCAGATAATAAACAATCCATATAAATCAAGCACAAAAGCTCAATTTATACTCTTGTTTTTTTTTTCTCTATAACATTGTTTTTTCGCGTGCATCGTCATCATCACAGTCATCGTAATTCCAAATACTTTTAACACCGATAAGCACTTAGTACCCTGAATAATGGGGTCGCGTTTCGCGGAGGTTCTTTTATATATCATTTTATTTCCGGTTGTACCTTTAATCGATTGATTTATTAATGGGTTATTATTTTTGCTCGCGTGATGTTTCCGTCCTTCCCTCCATCCATTTATCCTCTATATTTTACTCACTTTTTTTCCTCTCATTCTCTCTCTTTCTCTCTTCCATACATTTCTCACTATTCCTCTTTCACTTCGTCGCATGCAGAGAGCATACACACACGACGGACCTTTAATAACTTCTCAGTATTTTCCAACTGAATATTTCATACACAAATTAACTTATTCAAATTTTCATACGCTCGTAGTTCAACTTTCGAGCGTCCACTAAATTTCATTAATTCACGCTGAAAGCACTGAAAAAAAATGTTATATATATGAATTCGGAACGAAATACAAGCGATGCAAATAAAAAGCGTTTATTAAAAAAATAGAAATTGTCACTTGAAATGAATACCGAATATTTTCATTAAATTCAGCAAAAGGTAATATATTTTATTTATAGTATCAAAATAATTATTCAATGCAATCAACAGATTTCTCATTATTTATTTATATCCATTTCATTTTATATTTAATTATACTTTAATTGACAATAAAGTATTTATAAATAAAATACAATATCATTAATAAATTTTCATTGATTCACACTGAATTAATTATGTGAAAAGAAATATACATTATTCAAAATTAGTTTTTTTTTGTCTCTTTGAAAATTTAAATTACAATTTAAATGATACGAAATTTCTCAAATATTGTTTTTAATAAATTTATGCATTAATTTATAAAATTAATATTTGAAATAAAATATGAACAAATTGAATAACGTTTATGAAAATATAGGAAGTATCACTTGTTTGTTTTGAAGTGCGTTTATATTCGGTGAAACAAATATATTTTAAATTACATAAATTTTCATTCTGTATAAATACGCCGAATCAATAGATTTTCGTTGCTTGTTTCATCGTATTTCGGATCATTTTCCTTATATTTTGATTGACACTAATTATTTGTAAAATGTATTTAATTATAGTTAAATTTTAATGAATTTTCGACAAAGTTAACATTGTATTTTTTTTTCAATTATTTTCAAATACATAAATAAAAGTTTTTTGATTACTTATTATTTATTATGTAAAAAAAGATAGAAATTCAGTATTTTATTACGAATGATTGAATTTTGTCTAAATCTAATTCATTCATTGGGATATTGGTAGGGGTCTAACAAAAGTTCGCTAAGTTGGCATTAATTCATTTGTTTCTGAAAAAACAAAAGTTGTTTCTCAATTTGTTAAAGTCTAAAGATATTTCATGTCAAATTTCAAGAAAATCGGTAAAGAATGGATAGGAAAAAAAATATTAGTTTTGCCATTCTCTACGAATTACAACGTCAACTCAAGCCTATGCAAAATTACCAAGAATGCCAAAAATTCATATGGAGTGAATCCATCATCCCTGGTGACTATTTCTAAGTGATTTCAAAGATTTCAGACCTTATATTTTTCTGTGGAGGGCGAACCTCGTGAAGGTTGCCCGAAATGTAGTCCTAGTGAAGGTAAAAATTGACGAAGATCAAAGAGTGACATGCCATGGCTTTGTCGCAAATATGAAATCAACACTTTGGCTCGATGGGTTCCACAATTTTTAAATAACGATGAGGTTTGTTTTACCGAATATTTCTATCGAACTTTTGTTAGATTTAATAAGTAAAAAAATAATATGTTTCCTCTTTTATCCATCAAAAATATCTTCCAAAACAGACTTTAAATATACGGTTTTCATTACATGTTTACGGTATAAAACGTAAAGAATCGTTTTTTGTTTATAAATTCAGTATTAAAATTACCATAAAATGAAAACAGTTCATAAATTTTGCACGTGAATACGAGCAGAAAGATGCAAGAGAAATAAATTAGATGTTTAACCAGCATCTACTTTATAAATTTTTTTGTGTGTGCTCGTGGCTACAATTTCGGAAAGCGCCGATGCGAAAATGCCTTCGAATTCAATTTACCGAGTCGGAATTAATTGCGGCCCAATTATAATTAGATAATTAAATTTAATTTTCGCGGAATTTCTTAGACGCTCTCCTCCAGGCAATCGAACTTAATTAATATATCGCCCGCCCGTACGCCCCCGGCTCCGGCCGCCTCCGTCCCAAAAGTTTTCGATATTAATTGAATCCGGAATGGATTATTGTTTTCACTAAATATTCATTTCATTAACTTCCTTCTGCTTATCACTCTGTCTCACGAATTTTGCTGTTGTTAATTTAGAGGGAAATCTCGGTTATTGAACGTTATTTGGTATACTGTTCGAAAACCGAGTTTGGAGAAAATTAATAAAGTTTATTAGAAAAACCTTCTATTGTACAACTCACGATTTGGGGAAACCGAATCATTTAAATAACGGTTTTCTAATAAACCTTAAATTTTGTTGGTCGTACATCTCACGTACCTGATTTGGGTAAACCGAAATAATGTTTGTAAACAGAAACTTTTCATAAATTATGTATTTATATTTGTGAATTGAAACATTAAATAACGGTTTTCTAATAAACTCACGTACTTGATTTGGGGAAACCGAAATTATGTTCGGAAACCGAAACTTTTATGTATTTATATTCGTGAACTGAGGCCACGTGAGGACCGTTAAATTACGGTTTTCTAATAAACCTTCAATTACATTCGTCGTATATCTCACGTATCTGATTTAGCAAAACCGAAATTATGTTCGGAAACCGAAACTTTTATGCATTTATATTCGTGAACTGAGGCCACGTGAGGACCGTTAAATTATGGTTTTCTAATAAACCTTCAATTATATTCGTCGTATATCTCAAGTATCTGATTTATCAAAACCGAAATTATGTTCGGAAACCGAAACTTTTCATAAATTATGTATTTATATTTGTGAATAGAGACGTTTAATAACGGTTTTCTAATAAAACATCAATTTTGTTCGTTGTACATCTCACGTACCTGATTTGGGGAAACCGAAATTATATTCGGAAACCGAAACTTTTCATAAATTATGTATTTATATTTGTGAATTGAGACGTTTAATAACGGTTTTCTAATAATCCTTCAATTTTGTTCGTCGTACATCTCACGTACCTAATTTGGGGAAACCGAAATTATGTTCGGAAACCGAAACTTTCTTTAAATTATAGAATTATAGAATTATATTCGTAAACTGAAGCATTAGATAACAAAGCTTTATCATTGAACACGTGTTTAGTAAAATTTAATTGATACTGAATAAACTGATCTAACGTTTCTTTCTTTGTATTCGTGAACCGAAGTGTTCGTATTATTAACTATATTCGTATTATTAATGCAAAAGCAATTCAATGGTTCCATGAAACGAATGGAGGAAGGTAATATAAAAGAGATAATAAAATACACTTTCCAACTATAATTACAACAAAATTCGTTTTTAATAAATAGTCTTGTAAATCATCATTAACGTCACGACTAACAACAGAAGTAGAAATATCAACCTACTGTTTTTTTTATTTCATTTGATTTTTACTCAAATTCAGTAAATTTTATAAATATTCGTTATTTATTTGCACTTAATTAAAATCTTTACAATCAACTCTTCATTTCATCTTTCAATTTTTATTTTCGGTGCTTTACCCATAATTTACCCAGACTTGTTATTTCATTTTACAATTTCTGTTCAATTTAACAAAAATGTCAAACTAAGTAAATTTTGAAATTTAATATTTGCAAATGGAAACAAAGTGTGATTTTTTTTGTCAAATTATTATTTTCCATCTCCATTGACGTCAATCCGTTTGTAAAACTGGAAAACTGGTATACTGAAATAACGCCGGACCGAATGTTATTAAGTAAATGTGATTTGTGATTTTAATTGGCCTTTCAATTAGTTTCGGAAAACAATAATTATTTTGCGATTTAATTGGCCTTTTCAATTGCGCTGATTCCTGTCGAATACACACACACACGCATGAATCTGGAATACGGTCAGCCCCAAAAAATAAAAATAAATGTATTCGTGTTATTTGTGTGAAAATAAATTAATAAATATATACGGTAAATTTTATATTAAAATAATCAAATTATTAAATTATTTCTTTTTGTTATGGATAAATTATGTGCATTTAATTGTTTTATGAATGGAAATATTTATTTATTTAGGTTATCAATAGGTTAGGATAAAATTGGTAATTGTGTAAGGTATGATTAAGTTAGGGTATGATAACATAGACATTTTTTAGAATTATTATTTTATCAAAATAAATTTACATTTTATTGAAGTCATGACTAATTATGTTTTAGATTAAGATAAAATTGCTTATTTTGTACGGTGTGTTTGGGTTACAATATGATAAGATAAAAAATATAAAATTGTTATTTTAAGATAATAAATCTACATTTGATTGAAATCTTGACTACTTATGTTGTTTTAGGTTAAATTACTGACTAGGTTATGATAAGATTGTTAATTTTGTAAGGATTGATTAGGTTAAGATATGATAAAAGACACTATTGTTATAATTGTTATTCAATTAAAATAAATCTAAATGTGATTTAAGTCATAACTAATTAGGTTAATTAGCACATATTTAGGTTAGATTTCTGAATATATTAGGATAAGCTTGGTTATTTTCCAAGGTTTGATTGTTTTAGAATATGATAAGAAAGACAATTATTAGAATTGATACTTTGTTAAAATAAATTTTCATTATATTGAAATTATGACTAATTATATTGTTTTTGAATGATTTAGGTTAGATTAATTGATAGGTTAGGATAAGATTGACTATTTTGTAAGGTTTGATTAGGTTGATCAATCTACATTTGATTGAAGTTCTGATTAGTTAGGTAGTTCTAGGATCCTTTAGGTTAAGTTACTCGATAGGTTATAGTAAGATAGGTTATTTTTCAAGGTTTTAAAGTTTAGAATATAATAATATAAACTATTTCTCACATATTTTTTTTCAAAATAAACCAATTTGTATTTATTTTTTTATATTTTAGGTTAGGTAATTTAAGGTGATTTTCATCTATGTTAAAAAGTCCACCCTTAGTTTTTTTTAATCTTGTTAATTAATTAGTTTATTTTCATTAAAAATACCTTTTTATTAATAGATTTACAATGAATTAACGATTATTATCAACTATAATTAAAAAATTATATAATTTCGAATGTGAATCCAAGTTTTTCATAAAATGAAAATTTATTTATTTTTTAAGTTATTTTTAAGCCAAAATAGTTTTCTTAGTAAATTATAAATTATTTGTTGTTAGAATTTGGATATTTTTTTGCTATTGTTTAAATTCATGATTTTATAATATTTATTAATACACTTATCCCACGTTCTACATGGTAGTTTGTTTATGCGTTGTCACTTTTACACGGTTTAAAGAAAATAAATGTTGAAAGTAACCTATTCCTCGTTTCACACGATACTTTCATTATACGTTTTCATTTTTACACGGTTTAAATTGAATTAAATTAAAAAAACAATGTTAAAAATAACCTATGCTTACATTTACAATTTCGATTTACACGTTCTTCTCAGGAAACTAAGTTTTGTAAATCTGCCCTGTAAATTGGGGGATTAATGTATATTACAAATGGCAATCAATTAAAGCATCAATTGAGCAAGTAAGTAAGTATTACATAATGATATTTTGCTAATTAATTGATATGACCAAGTGAAATTGTATTTATATGTATTCGATTTTCGTTGTGGTTTTTGTTGTGTAAATTGATAGATGGGATTAATATATCGATGGAAGAGACGAAGCGGCACGTGTGTCGGAAGATATCGATGGCTCTTTTGGAAATGTTAACAGAACACGTCGTGGAAATATCAAGAAAGAGAAATTTATGTGTGTGATCTGCATAAACAAGATGACATTTTGCACATAATAGACACGAGCGCGCGCGCTCCCCCCGTCTCACCCTACCATTTCACATATGTGTTTGTGTATGAGTATATGTGCATGTATCTTCTATCTATCGATGGGATGCGTTATGTAATTTTTCACGCGTTGTCCCGGGGGAGAGATACGTTTAGCTTCACGGCTCTATAAAAATTTTCGGCGACGGCGACTAATAAAAAGGCTCCGGATGGATGGATGGATATCTATGTCGGAGCAGTTCTTCCTCCTGCATCCCATCCATCCACCATCATCGATCATCCCAGCAGGAAATTTAATAGATTTTCTTATTCCCAACAAAAATGCAATCATTACATCGTTACCGCGCGTCACGAAAACGTGAGCGATCGCCGATGAAATCCATAGGAATCTACCGCGCTCATCCACTATTTCATTATTTTTATATATATATTACAGTTATGATCGCATAATCAGGAAAGCCAACAAAGCGAATATAGGGGATTTGTCAAAATCACATTTGTAATTTGTTCGAATTCGAACTACCTGATCAAATATCAAATGAACTAATTTCCAATGTTATTAGTAGAAATTTTGTTACGTAAAATATAAATTATTTGATGATAATTAACATCAAATTAATTTAATGAATATGGAAATACCTCGAATAGTACGGCTTTGATCAGTCCGTATTCACTGTAATGTGATTTGTAAATTTCTTTTGGACTTTTGAATCGGGACTCATTTCCTCAATTAGTGCGGAAATATGGAAATGAAAGTAACAAAATAATAAATTTTGTGTAATAATTTTGTAAATATATTTTTTATTTTACTCAAGTAAAATTTAATTTGTTTTGAAATTTTTTAAATCGGTCTATAGTTAATCCAGACTTATGGAACCCGGACTATGCGAGGTATTGCTGTAATTTGTTTTGAAATTGTTAAACCGTACTATAGTAAATCCGGACTGATCCAACCCAAACAATGCATGGTATTCTGTATTTTGCTTTGAAATTTGTTAACCAAACTATAGTGAATCCGTACTGACCATAGCTTAACATTTTTATAAAAATTTTAAACCGGACTATAGTGAATTCGGACTGATCGAAACCGTACAATATGATGTACGGTTTGTTTGAAATTGTGAAACAGGACTGGATTGGTCGAAGTAGGACTATACGAGGTATTTTGTAGTTTGTTATGAAATTTTCAAATCAAACTATCATAAATTTGGACTGATCGAAGCCGGACAGTGCGAAGTAATCTGTAGTTTGTTTTGAAATTGTCAAATCGGACTATAGTGAATCCAGATTGATCGAAGCCGGACTAATTTCCTCAATTAGTGCGGATTTTAAAAGATTCTAAATACATAGAAACATCACAAAAAGTGACTAAACTGTATAAGGAAATGAAAGTAACAAAATAATAAATTTTGTGTAATAATTTCGTAAATATATTTTTTATTTTGCTCAAGTAAAATTTAATTTGTTTTGAACTTTTCATACCGGACTATAGTCAATCTAGACTGATGGAACCCGGACTATGCGAGGTATTGCTGTAATTTGTTTTGAAATTATCAAACCGGACTATAGTAAATCCAGACTGATGGACGGCCGGACTATGAGAGGTATTGCTTTAGTTTGTATTGAAATTATTAAACCGTACTGTAGTAAATCCGGACTGATCCAACCCAAAAAATGCGAGCTATTGTGTATTTTGCTTTGAAATTTTTAAACCGGACTATAGTGAATCCGTACTGATCAAAGCTTCACATTTTTATAAAAATTTTAAACCGGACTATAGTGAATTCAGACCGATCGAAACCGTACAATATGATGTACGGTTTGTTTGAAATTGTCAAACAGGATTATAGTGAATTTAGATTGGTCGAAGTAGGACTATGCGAGGTATTTTGTAGTTTGTTATGAAATTTTCAAATCAAACTATCATAAATGTGGACTGATCGAAGCCAGACAATGAGAGGGAGTCTGTAGTTTTGTTTTGAAATTGCCAAATCAGACTATAGTGAATCCAGATTGATGGAAGCCGGACTAATTTCCTCAATTAGTGCGGATTTAAAAAGATTCTAAATACATAGAAACAGCACAAAAAGTGACTAGACTGTATAAGGAAATGAAAGTAACAAAATAATAAATTTTGTGTAAATATATTTTTTATTTTTCTCAAGTAAAATTTAATTTGTTTTGAAATTTTTATACCGCACTATAGTGAATCTACACTGACGGAAACCGGACTTTATGATGTATTGCTATTGTTTGTTTTAAAATTATCAAACCGGACAATTCTAAATCCGGACTGATAGAAGTCGGACTATGCTAAGTATTGCTTTAGTAAATTTAGTACTATAGTAAATCCGGACTGATCTAACCAAAACAACGAGAGGTATTCTGTATATTGCTTTGAAATTTTTAAACCGGACTATAGTGAAATCAGATTGATCGAAATAGTACAATATGAAGTATTGCTGTTTGTTTAAAATTGTCAAACCGGACTATAGTGAATCTAGATTGGTCGAAGTAGGACTATGCGAGGTATTTTGCAGTTTGTTATGAAATTTTCAAACCGGACAATAATGAATCTGGAATAATTGAAGCCGGACTATGCGAGGTATTGCTGTATATTTCTTTGTTTGTATATACGAAGGAGAATGCAATAAAGACACAAATTTCTTGTTGCTGTTATTGATCCCCGGACGGCCATACACGACGATACATCACTCTTACCATAAACACAGTGCATAGAATACGTTCGGTTCGTAACCATCCAGGTTTCTACCTGATCGACCTCGATATGCAAATCAACTGAATTTACGTTTCGAATTATTTCTTATTTCACCAATACAAAAGCCCAAGGATCGAGGATAAATTGATCCTGCGGCCTCACTAATCAAGTCTCAAACCCCCCCCCCATAACCAACTCACCCCACCTCACTCAAAAGCTTTTTACAAACTCCATCCATCCAATGCGATTTGCATACAACAAATACCCAACGAAACGAACTGGAACTTATTCAGTTTATCAACGGTTTCTTTTATAACAATGAGATTTATAATTATTTAATTACATTGTTATATTTTATTATAAAACGATCACATCGTGCAAAAATACGGTAAATCTATCGAAATCATGAAGACTTTACAAGTTTATATTGAATTAATCTCTTCAATTTCATCAAAGAAATAAGAGTCTTTTGAATTATATAATATACGAGAGTTCTTTTAAAACGGACATTTATTTGAATAAGATGTCAAAGTTGATACGAAAATAGAGTTTGCTAAATTTTTAACAGTTAATATAAATTGTTAAGATTAGTAGAATAATATAAAGCAAATTGAATTAGAGTGTTCAATTTTTTGTCAATTCTTGTATGCTTTTCATTAGTTACAAAACTTTAAACAATTTTGCAAACTTCATTCACGATTTACATCTAACAAATATTCTTTGTTACGGATATTCTTTGAAAAACATAAATTTATTTGAAGACATCAAATTTGATGCCATAGCAGAGTTTTGTAAGTTTTTGTTGATTCATTTTTTTAAAGGAATATAGAGCAAATTTACTCTATTTGATACATTAATTAGAGTGGATGAAAGCACACAGTTTAATAATTAAAATTTCTTCAAAAAAAGAAAGTGATCCAAACTATTATAAATGGTGAATATTTCATTATCAATTTTTGTATTTTCTTTTTATTAGATACAAAACTTTAAACAATTTTGTAAACTTCATTCATGATTTACATCTAACAAATATTCTTTGTTACAGATATTCTTTGAAAAAACGGAAATTTATTTGAAGAAGACATCAAACTTGATGCGATAGTAGAGTTTGTTAGTTTTTAACAGAAGAACGTTTTGATGATTTAATTTTTTCAGTTTATCAGAGGAATATAAAGCAATTTTGATAGCTTTGATAAATTAATTGCAGTTGATGAAAGCACACAGTTTAAAAGTTAAAATTTAGTTCAAAATTTCTTCATAAAATGGAAGTGACCCAAACTATTGTAAATCGTGAATATTTCCTCATCAATTTTTGTATTTTCTTTTTATTAGTTACTAAACTTTTAACAGTTTTGCAAACTTCATTCATGATTTACATATAACACATATTCTTTGTTACAGATATTCTTTGAAAAAAACGGAAATTTATTTGAAGAAGACATCAAACTTGATGCGATACTAGAGTTTGCTAAGTTTTTAACAGAAGAACGTTTTGATAATTTAATTTTTTCAGTATATCAGAGGAATATAAAGCAATTTTGCTTGCTTTTATACATTAATTGCAGTGAATGAAAGCACACAGTTTAATAGTTAAAATTTAGTTCAAAATTTCTTCTTAAAAAGGAAGTGATCCAAACTATTGTTAATTGTAAATATTTCATTATCAATTCTTGTATTTTTTATTAGTTACTAATTTTTTAACAATGTTGCAATATTAATTGCAGTGGATGAAAGCACTCAGTCAAATAATTGAACTACAAATTTCTCCTTAAAAAGGAAGGTGAAACATTATCCAAACTATTGTTAATCGTGATCAGCGTCAATTCTAAACTTTATCCATGATTCCCATATAAAAAATATTCTTTGTTCCAAAGTTAAATTCATTAATTGCGTAATTCTAATTCGGTTAATGCAAGTAATTTTGTGTGATTTTTTGTTTTGTTTTGCGCGAGTGTGCGCGTTCGAAACGACCGTTATTAAATAGAGATATGTCGCGGATCGTGCCCACAAATAAATGGGATAAAAGTGATTCCCTCTAAAGTACGTGCCCTTGCATGCGGTGCGACCCATTAAGTATTCAAAGGGATCGCGCGCGCTCTCTCTCTCTCTCCTCATCTGCTATTTCCAACGTTGCCTCATCCTCCACCTCAACTTCGTCCTTCTCATCCTTCCTCTGCCTCATTCTACGGCCCCATTTAATATTGATGCCGTGCCCGAATGTTGCAAATGCATATTTCAACTGTAATGGACTCGCACCGATTCCTCCCCTTTACCCGAAATATCACGGACCTAAATTAATTTACGGCCCCAAAATTCGGGCTGCCATTCTACAAATTTTTGCCATCCGACCATCGCGTTTACCGGGGGATTTAATAAATACACCAGCGCGAAGCATTCAGTTCATTATATTAGCTTTCCCTGCTTATTTAAGGTCCCCTACTTATTATATTAATACTGCAATATCCGTTTACTCAACTATTAAAAGTTTCAAAATTACTGAAATTTCAACGCATAAATTATATTACAAATTCGTTTTAAAAAGTAATAAAATTATATAA
Organism: Nicrophorus vespilloides; assembly: GCF_001412225.1. NCBI lineage: Eukaryota > Metazoa > Arthropoda > Insecta > Coleoptera > Silphidae > Nicrophorus > Nicrophorus vespilloides. The sequence goes on from NW_017098258.1 coordinate 86,977, forward strand.
AACATTTAGGAATATTGTGAAAGTGAAGTTTTACTAACTTTTCATACTTATTCAAGGTACTGCAATATCCGTTTACTCTATATTATAGTTTACGAAGTACTAAAACTTCAACACATGTTATTAGTTTTTATACTATAATTTGTAGAAATTAATTTGAAAAGTAGTAAAATTGAATAATTACCGTTTATTTCTGTTATATAACTACTTTTAATTCTTTATAAATCCTTCGTGACAAAAAAATAACAAAAAAAATGTAATTTTTCTGAGAACAAATTGTAAAGAAAACTTTTGAATATTTGCAATTGTTCCCATTTATAATAATTTATAAATTTGAAAGATTTATTATAATACATTAAATATAATTCATTTTTTGTGTTTCTTTTTGCAATTTAGCAAAAATTATATAATTCAAAAAATTAGCAGAAATAAACTGCAAATAGAAATTAATTAATTTGTATGTCTTGTAGCAGAAACAGAAGAAATTAAAACTGTATTATATAATTTTGAATTACTGTAAAACTGAAAAAAGATTATAAACTAAAGTTTTGAATATTCTTAATTGATTAATTGAGGAAGTTTGGAGGAAGTAAAGTAAAGCAAGATTGAATAGAAGTGAAATTAATTTAGAAATTTGTAAGACTATTTACTTAAGAAGAAAACTTTGAAATTTTCCTAATTGGGCTAATATAAATATTCGTATTACTTCAGTCCTCAAAGTAAAATAAAATATTATAAATATTCGTACAAATTGTTTATTTTTTTAAATTTTTGTACCTTAAACGTATTTAAAATGTTCGTTTATATTTTGCATACCTCGCATAGTCCGGCTTTGATAAGTCCGTATCAGCTACAATCCGGTTTGAACATTGCAGAAGATGAAATAAATTAGCACATAAAATTATATGTTTTTTACATAAATAATCGTTTTTTTTTTGTCATATTTTGTGCGGTTTATGTATTTAGTTCCTCAATTAGTGCGGTTGCAAACAGTGTTCTAAGCGAGGTATTTGTAATAACGAAATTTAAAATATTGATTAAATTTTTTTATACCATAAAATTTTTCTGACTGAATTAATATGAAATATATTACACTTAGGATGAAAATAGGTTTAGCTGGGATGAAAATGTAATCTCTCGATGAAAATCGATGTTGTTCGGAGTTCGTTTAGGCGAGAGTCGAAGTGGAAATAATGTATTTCCTAGATTTTTCCAGCACTGAACTTTAAATTCATTTACTTTATCAAATATTGTCTCGGATGAGAGTAAAGGAATCAATATATACAATATATATATACACACATATACACGAAAGTCAAGGACCGTACGTTATCATTTCTCCTCCTGTGTTCGCATTCAAAAGGAAAGTCCTGGAGAGTCGGAATTGCGGAGGGGTTAGGACGTGTGGCCTTTATTTTTATGGTGAGAACATATCAATATTTCCGACGAAATATGTTCTCGCTTTGTAAAGCGATTTCCACGATGATTCTATTCTGTTTACTTTATCTGCTGCTTCTTACATTTATTTTCACACACTCTCTCTTTTTCTTAGTAGTATAAAATCAATACAAACAAGAAATATATATTATAGCGATGTGTTTTCAATACACGAAAATTTGTATTTATTTTTAATATACATCGAAAACCTAACTTTCCTTTACCTAAGGCACTAGAGTTAATATCGTGCATGCATTTGACGTGATTATTTTGCTGCCCGCTTTTGTTAATGCGCTCTTTTCTCAGGGCAATTTTGTCCTGCGCGCTTTTGTCACTCTAAAATGAAGATCCAAGAACTTGAAACACTTTAATCTTTTTTTTGTCACGCATTGTCCAGCCAACGGATTCCTATCTGAATCAAGTCTATTTTTAGAGAAATCTTTGTCAATTTCTTCCACTGTATTTATTTGAAAGTTCTAGTGCAATCTTATAATACATTTAGACTGGAATACTTGGATATTTTTTAATATTACATGAGCTACCTGGAGAATTCTATGTTAAAACTGGTTGTAATATGACTTTGGACACCAACAAATTCTTCTCCAAAATCAACTGTGAATTTGAATATGTGAATAGAAGATATAAATTGGACGTAGGACACTCCCTTGTGGAAAACCCGATTCGATGGGACTCAGACTCCTCCAATTTGTTAAAAAAGACTTTCTATCATTTAGGTAGGATTTCAAGACTTCATTGACATTATGTGTATGTTTCACTTTTAGCTTGTAGAGGAAACATGTATGCCAAACATTGTCTAAAGCATGTGACAATTTAAGGAACAGCTGAGCAGTATCTCTTCTCTTCCAGATCTGGGCCGATGGCATCAACTAGTCGATTAACTAGTTCTAATGTACGAAATACAAAGTAATGATCTGGTATTAGTCACTTTCCGAGGATTATGTGCCTTTAGGAAAAGAACTTCAAATACTTTCCAAAGTGATGGTAGTAAACTGTTTATGGTTTTGAAGTCATTGTTATTTGTGCGTCTTTCCAATTGTGATGGGAAGTGAGCTGTCCTAAGAATTAAATATTTGTAAATTTTAAGTAATCTGTTAATAAAAAAAAATATGAATTAATTAAAGTTAATTTTCTGATCAAATTTATTTATTATAGTTATAAGGAAATCATAAGTTATTGTTATGATTAATAAAAAATTTAATATGATGTAATAAATCGTTATTAAAACTAAATTTGATAGCTTTAATTAAGTCCTAAAAATGAGATGCAATGTTTTATGCTTCTTCGAGGTTGATGAGGATTAAATGGGAATAATTAGGTAGCGTTTCGAGACCGTCGACGTTTTACATTTAATTAAAATTATAGTGTATGAATGGGATTACCTTTTCGTAGTTAAATTGTATAAGAATGTCTGTGATGTGGGGTTGGATAGATAAGAATGCATTTGGATGTCAGTACGAAAGCCGGGTACAGTTTAACTAGATATAAAACGGTAAAGAGTACACTTGTGAAACATAAAGTGAGATTTATATTTGGAGCCTGGCTGGAAGATAGAGAGTGGATGGAAGAGACGGAGGAAAAATGATAAAAAATAGAAGAGAAGAGAAGGAGGATCGGTTGGAGGAAACAAAGAATGTATATCCAGACGGATGGAAGTGCGGAGTGGAAAGACATAAACATTACATACACACTAAGTGTCTTCGGAATCATTTATCCATAGGAATGTATTGTGGAAAATATAGTATGTACCTATGTATTTGTGTATATAGAGAGAGGAGAGTCGTGCAAGGATGGAAGGAAGAAAACGCTGAGCACGCAATAAAACCGGAGTGCGGTGGAAGCGTGTCGTAACTCTGCTGCATAGCAGTCTGCACGTTTCCTGTCTATTACGTACTACACTTTCTGGAACACATTCATATCTAGCCCAGGATTATCTAGCCACTTTCACAAGGCGCACTACAAAAGCACCGATACTTTCGCACCATAAAAATACAAGCAACAACCCAATTTCATTCACCTCCTCCACCATCCCCCAAAAAAAGCAAATTTTCATCGAGCAAAGATACAGAACTTGAGGATGGATACAGAGAAGGGAAAAAAATATATTTCAGAAGACAAACTCGAGGGAAAATAAATAATAAAACACACGCTACGCCTTTCATCCCTTTCGCTTACAAAATCCCGAGCGAAACTACAATCTGTGTTTTTTTTTTCTTTCAATATCATTCAAAATTGATCACGGTTGAGACGCAGGCTTATATAACATTATAGTATGAGGAATTTATGAATCTACGCGAGATTTCCTTTCATGTGTAATGAAATTTTACATAGTTCTTATTTTCTATCAAAATAATTTCAAACATATACAATTTTGCAAGCAAATAACTTATTTTCTCTACCTTTTCTCCAATCATTTAATTACTGAAATAAACAAAGTAATTTTAATATTTTTAATCAATATCTATTAAAGAAATAATAATAATAATAATTTAATGGCCAAACATTAATACATAAGAAGAAGAAAAAAAAAGTACAATTTATACATAAATAAATTTTAACATATAATAAAAATATATATCAATAGGCTGGTCAAAGGGCTATCGACCGAGGTCTTTCCGCCCGGGAATTTAAAGAAATATTTTTCTAAAATCAATCATTTCTCCGCATTATTTTTTTTACGTTTTTCTGTTTTATTCAATTACTCGATAACTTTAAATACTAATTACATAATTCAATACAGATAAAGCTATGATATTTTCAGTGATTAGATTGTAAAATTAATAAGATTTCCTACTTTTCTGTAATAAGATTTCAAAATTGAGCTATTTTTTTTTGGAAATGTTTTCATGTTTAATTTAATTACTCGATAATTACATACGATAATAGTATCATCAAATATACATATTAAAAATAAAACTATGTTCTTTCGAATGAATCTATTGTAACATTTATAATATTTAATCAATCATTTTTCCGCATTATTTATTTTACGTTTTTCTAATTTTTTTTCAGTTACTCGATAGCTTTAAATACTAATTACATAATTCAACGCAGATAAAGCTATAATCTTTTCAATGACTTGACTATAAAATTAGCAAGATTTCCTATTTTTCTGTAATAAGATTTCAAAATTGAGCTGATTTTTTTTTTAAATCTAATTTAGTTTATTTGGAAATGTCTTCATGTTTAATTTAATTACTCGATGATTACATACGATAATGATATAATCAAATATACATATTAAAGATAAAACTATGCTCTTTTGAATGAATCTATTGTCAAATTTATAACATTTCCTATTTTAATTTATTGTAAAATCTGGAAATTTTTATTGTTTTACACGATTTTTAATTTATTTTATACAATAACTCAAACATTTCTAATGCTCATCATTTGAAATTACTCAAGTTACGTAATATTAATAAATAGTCGAAAGAAACCAAATTTTTCGAAAAAAATGTTACGTCTTCACGTTTAATTTAATTATTCGTCAACTGCATATAATAATTTTATCATTAAAATTACATATTAAAGATAAAACTATGGCTTTTCCAATGAACCTATTGTAAAATTTGTAATATTTCCTATCCTCATATAACATAGGCTTTAAAATTTGAGTTTTTTAAAAATTATTTTCGATTTTTTTTTATTACAAAATAAACATATTTTTTTTTATTACTACATCAAATTTACATTTGCTAATGAATGTCTAAATTTAGAAAAAAAATCTTAAAGTATTGTTTTCCCATAAAAAATTCTTTACTAAATTTTCATTTTATTATTATTTTTTATACATATTTTTGTACTTTTGTTTGTTATTTGTATTATTATATCATAAAATAAAGCAATATTTTCTTCCATAACAAAAATTGTTATGGACGAAAAGATAATAAAGAAAAATAGGAAAGAGTTGAAGAAATACAAATGCGGTTTATGTCATGAGATATCAACGAAGCAACAAAACCTATCGACTGTACCGGGGGCCGAGGCGTCGCGACGTCGGTCATGAATCGCGCGTTTATCCTGTTCACTAAAGTATATCTTGTCAAGTTGATCTGGGATTCTTTCAATTTCCGAAGCTGAGCTTCGGCAAAACGAAAAGAAAGAAAAAAGGGGAGATAGAAAAAAAGAAAGACGAGAAGAAACTTCGTCGAATTGGGCCAGTCAATCCATTTCGAACACACACACAAATCTCTATACTATATTAAACTTAATGTGACTCAAATGTTTGGATAATATAAATCAAAGTTTTGATTTCAAATTTAGAAGAACAAAATTCAGTTACTAATATTACTCAATTTTTGGTGTAAAATAAATCAATGTTTTGATATCATTCAATAATTAATAAAAAAAATAACTTCAGAATTAGTTAATTACTACAAACTATAAACTTCTTTAGAAGATAATCTGAAAAAAATCATGAATTAATTACAAATAATGAATGAAAAAATCTAATTAATTACGAAAAAAACACTTAATTTTAATATTAATATATATACTAAGTATTGATAAATAAGGAGCTGACAAATAAATGTATATAAAAACTTTCAAACTAAACAAAAAACACTAGGGAACACCTATATACTTGTTTCTTCCTACATCATTATTTACAACTCGTTTTTTCAACTTTCCCAATTCTTTTAGGTTTCTTCAGTCCACTTCATTCTCATTCCCAAAATTTGCTTTGTATCAACTTTTCTTATACGATTTTCTCCACATAATAATATTGTTTTATTTATACTGTTATAAACCAAGAGAAACATTAAATTAATATAAATTTGTTATTATATTGGAAAAGAAAATTTCATCAATGAATGAGTAAAAAAATATGATAATTTTAGCACAAAAAGTTGTGAATTAATATCAATTTTCATCAATATTTGGTCAACAACTTGAGTATATATTTGATGAACAAAAAGTAAAACTTCTACAAATATGTATTATTAATTATGTAAAAACACAAAATTCGTTTAAATTTGATGAATATTTGAAAGTTCAAAAACTCTGTGTGTTTGCATGCATAATGTTATAAATATACTTGAAGAAAATCACGTTAAGTATGGATGAGGTTTAACTAGGTAAGCTAGTGAATAACTATATAGGAAAGCAATCTGGTGGAAGGGAATATCGTTCCCAGAAATAATCTGGTTGAAGGTGAAGGAGGAGGTTTGCCTCTTGCGGCGATGAGGAAATTAGTTTGTCGAATATCCGATTACACATGTTCCCCATGTACAGAGCATATTCAAGTGTCCCCCAATGCGGATGCGCTCCTAATCAAATTTATGTAATTGATAAAGTCAACGTCAAAACCCATTAAGATTCATGTACCTTGTTCACTTTTATTCCAAATTCGCATAAATATGGTTTCGAACAGTCCGGATTTACTATAGTACGGTTAGAAAACAAATTTGAAAGTGAACAAAATAAATTCTTGTACTCAAAAATATTTGTTAATTCTTTATCTTTATATAGCCAAATCTCTTTATGTGGGGTTTATTTCTAATTTACTTATAGCCTCGATTAGTGCGGTTTTAATCATATTAGCGGAACCAATTATCTGTACTACTGTTGTACAATCAAATTGAGAATATAATCTATATGAAACTTTATTTTTCATTTTTCAGAATATTCTACACAAAATTTGCTACAAAAAAAGATAAGTACTATAAAATTGAGTATGGAAGATCAAAGGATTGATGTAATAACGTTTTACAATTAGATGTGCAGCATTCATTGCTTGTTTTTTTTTTATTTTCAATTCACATAAATACAACTTCAAACAGTCCGGATTCACTATAGTATTAAACATACACTATAAAGTGAACAAAAAAAATCTTCAAAATTATTTGTTAATTCTTTATTTTTATATAGTCAAGTATTCTTCTGTGTTTTTTATTTCTGTTTTAATCATATTGGCGGAAGCAATTAACTGTACTAATGTTTTACCATCAAATTGATGATAGAAATTTGAAATATTATTTCATAAACTACATTTCCACATTTTTCAGAATATTGTACATAAAATTCGCTGCAAAAAAAAAAGAGGAAAGTACTATAAAATTGAGGATGGAAGATCAAAGGATTGGATTGATGTAATTACGTGTAATCGTTGGATGTGCAGTGTAAATTGCATTACGCAGCTCACACTCCGGAAGAGAGTACATCGCATTAGGGATTATCGACGCAATTCGGTGGAAAACGATTCGAAAATGTATAAATCTGAGCGCGATATCGATTCTGCAGATGATGTCAATTAAGATCCACTTAAAGCACAGGTCATGTTCAATTAGGTAAACCGAACCAAACTGAATTAGTTTTAGATAAGTTCAATGAAGCTATTAATTAAAGTGTGTCGGGTTAGAATGATGCTGAAGGGGTGAAGGCGCCCGCAGATTGAATTATTCCAAATTATGTTATGCCATTATTGGATTGACTGAAATTGCGAAATTATTATTTGCGAAGGGGTTGTACAAATAGAAAAATCGATTAATTGATTTGCAACCCTTCACTATAAATCAAAGCAATTGTTTTAAGGATAATTGATTTATAGACATTATTACATCACTATTTAACACATAATCAAATGAAGAAGAAAAAAACACAATTTAATTATTACTGTGTAACCAGGAAAATAATTGTATAACAATAAAATATTTCTAGTTCTAGTTCTTTGACACAAATTAGTAAATAGATTTTTTACTTAGAGATATTACCAGTAAATTAAAAAAAATGCATCAAAATTTAGAGTAAGAAGTGGAATGTCACAAAAGAAGCGTTATTTATTCTAATAATAATATGGACCATATAAATCTATTTTTTAACACATTTAGGTTATAACCATTCTTTTTAAATTGATGTTACATCAGTTAAAATTCAATATTTGTATAACATAGACCAACAAAATTTGTTGCTGATAGATATAGCATAAATTTAACATAAATGCATTAAGATTTAACACATTTTACGTGAAAAATAAAGTGTCATAAAAGAAACGTTAAGATTTTGATTTTTATCCAATTTTTTCAAATTAATATTTCATTACTTATTATTCAACATATGTATAATATAGAATATCCAAATTTATTTCAGAAAGTTACTAAGTTCTTACTGATAGATATTAGCAGTGATTCAACCTAAATACATCAAGATTTTACAGACAAAAATTAAAAAGCAAAATGTGATCAATATTTTTTAAATTTTGTGTGTTCCCAATTAATTAATAGATATATAAATAGATAATTGATGACATTATATGATTTGGCTGTATCTTTGCTATAAATTTAAAAAAGGTCTGTTTTCAACAAAAGTTTATTTTATTTTTAAAAAGTCCCAAAGGAAGAAGTGCTGTTAGATCTGGCGATCTGTACGTTCTTGAGGTGTGTATCGCTCCATGGCTTATTGACAACTAATTCACTGTATGTTTACATCATAAATGTCAAAGCACAGTGACAGTTGGCGCCATCTGCAAAAATGACAGCTAATTCAAATTATTACATTACTTTTGCGCCACCTTGTATAATATGGACTATTTAGTTTTTTTTAATATTTCTTTTAAAATTGTAAAATGTTTCTACTTGTATGAAATTTACTATGTACTACAAACAGAAGTTGTGGGTATTTAGAATTATTATTAAGTATTATTAATAAAATGTGTTGAATTTAATGAGTGTGACGTGATTAATTAAATGTAAGAATGAATGAATTAATCGTAATTATTTTCTGGTCTTGAAGTACTTGAAGTGATGTAGGTTAATTAGACCGAAAGTGGATTATATGAAAAGGATGAGCTCTCCCATCCGCAAAACGTATTAAATATATTACGTATTAATGCAGCACCGTTTTATCGGTCAAAGGGCCTACCTAGCACGGCCCATTAGGGCACGTAAACGCGGAACGAGCGTGTGCTCTAGAACCCACTACATTAAATGTATCTGATGTATCTCACTCTCCTCTCCCTCTCACTCTCCATATATATATATAGAGAGAGCTATACCTTATACCTATATATATTCAAAGCGGGAATACCTTTTTATACTCTTCTCGTAATTTCCTGCCGAGTGGAAACCCTCTAATATACATTCATCGTCCTCAATTCGCACACAAATATTTGCAGTTACGATCAAATTGATTTTCATCCTTATAAATTTATGTCCAGAATTTTCCATGAAAATATTTTTATTTCAATATTTTAAAATTTGTTAAACATCCACTCAATACATAGAAATTTTTCTACAATTTACTTCAAAATTTAAATATTTACTGAATAAATATTTCAATTTAAATTCTTATAAAATGCTTTAATTTCATATTATATTAGATTAAATAACAGACATTTAAATTGACTGTATTAGAAGACAAAACTAGTCTATAAATGATATTTTTTTTTGGAAATTTTCCATTATATTTAGAATATTTAAATAATTCTTAATTTTTATTATTTGGTATGAATCATTTTTTCATATTAATTTTATCATTTTCTTATGAAATTTTTATTTTTCATTCTTAGAAAATGTAATAAAGATGAGAGAAATCACTGTTAACTTCATTAGTAAAGAAACAATTGGAATAATTAATAGAATACGATTAATTTCATCGTTTTAATATTAGATATCTTTTGTGCGAATGGTGTGTATTATGTGCCAAATTAGATCATTAGAGGGAGGACCTTTTCCTGCTTTCCGTGTCCTGCTCACTTCTGCCTGCTGCGTCGCCTTTTCCAAAGCCCATTTCGTATTATAAATTTAATGAGAGCAGCCCGGAAAAGGACAATAATGAGCTAACCTGGGTCAGACTCTTTGTCTGCCTTTGCAAAAACCCTGGCAGACTCCACTCCAAAACAATGCACTATGAGAGAATGACAATCAAAAGGAGAGAGGACTTTGAGCTTAAATAGGTAACACAGCATTCAGGACACGTTGCACGAGTAATTAGAGATAATTATAAATTTTTAACGTGAACATTATTACAGTAAAATTATTGTTTTTTTTATACATTTAATAAAATTCTCAAGTCTAAAACTAAAAGATTGTTTACATAGAAAAAGTTGATATTATATGAAAATTTTTGGATTGAAAGATCAAATGTTCTGAACAATCTTAAAAAAAGTTGGTTTTAAACATCTCAAATTCTGAACAATTTCAACATTTTTTTTTTAAAGTAAGAAGTAGATCAATTAACAGAAAAAAACCATAGGTTTTACATTTCTAAAATTGTAAAGTCTGAACAAATAATTATTTTATTTTAGCTATTAAAATATTGATTTTGAAGAACTAAAACTCCCAAAATATCTTAGTTTTAAATATAAATTTCAATAGTCTCAACAAATAATCCTTTTTTTATATCTATAAAAGTTTAAGGATTAGATAAGAAAATCGTGGTTTTAAAGTACACATTTACACTAAATTGAATTGAATAAGCAAATCTACGAAATGAATTTTCACGATAAGAGAATAAACATGTATTTGCATACTTTGTCAATAGAAACTTCGCATCCCTTTCGAGCACTTTCTTAAGCAAATATTATGCGAACTTAGAAAATACGTTTAAGTTATTGATATTAAAATTGAAATTCCATGTTTGTTATTTGCATCTGTATTATACATTTTAGTACAGAAAATTCAATATAATTTAATTTAAAGGTGAGTACATACTACGTTTTAATTCAAGCAAATATTTATAGGAAATGTAACAACTTAAAGAAATTGTATTTTATAATCATGGAAAATTTTCTCACCTTTAAATCATTTTATTTACATTCGAAATTGAGAATTTTTGAGTACAAATAAACAATTTTTGAAAGATACAGAAATATAAGAAATTTAATCTAAAGGTAAGGACACACTACGTATTATTTCTTATTTGTAAATGTTTGAAGGAGGTGTAGCAATTTAAAGAACCTACATTTAATAATCATGAAGTATTTTCAGAACCATACAACAAAATTATAAAGGTGAGTACACACTAGATCATAAGTCATAAGCATAAACATAAACATGTGAGGCAGCTTGAGGAAACTACAATCGATAATCATGAAGTCTTATTACGATATATGAATTGTTATCTAAAGGTGACTACATACTAGCTCATATAGTATTAGTAAAAATAGATGATATGTGTACGATCTTGACGAAACTTTAGTTGATAATCATGTAGATTTATTCCTATAATATAAATAAAAATATTGTAAAGGTGCAATTACACTAGGTCGTATGTAATGTGTATAAATATTTCAGGAATGTATACCAATTTCAGTAACCTAATGTTTATAATCATAAAGTATTTTCAGAACCATACTACAAAATTATAAAGGTGAGTACACACTAGATCATATGCCATAAGCATAAACACGTGAGGCAACTTGAGGAAACTACAATCGATAATCATGAAGTCTTATTATGATATATGGAATTTTTATTTAAAGGTGACTACATACTAGCTCATATAGTATTAGTAAAAATAGATGATATGTGTACGATCTTGACGAAACTTTAGTTGATAATCATGTAGATTTATTGCTATAGTATAAATAAAAATATTGTAAAGGTCGAATGTAATGTGTATAAATATTTCAGGAAAGTATACCAATTTCAGTAACCTAATGTTTATAATCATAAAATATTTTCTTGATGTAAAGGTGAGTACAAACTACTTGTTTTTTTTTGTATTTAAATATGTGTCACTAGTCTCTATGTTTTTACTATATTAATTTAGTTATGATTTTTCATTAATTGCACATTTCTGAATAATGTGATTGCTTTTTGAGACAAACTAATTTACAGTATGTAAAAGTGTGTACAAACTAGTCGATTTACTTTGTATATAAGTGTACTAACTTAGGGCCATAGTTTAAAGTAATTTATAAGTTTAGAATGATCGAGGGAAATGTCTGTGTTTATAATAGAAGTTAAATAATTTATCAATTAGAATTTTGATTACACTACTTCAGAAGTTCTCTATAATAATGTGATTGCTTCTTGTAATAAACAAATTTACAGTTAATTTTAGAGTAGCAAAGATGTGTAATTGAAATCTGCGAAAGTTATTTGATTACGTATACATTGTAGAGTGTAACTATGAAAGCTACAGTCCATTAAGAAGATGACCACTCTCAGAGAGCGCACAATTTGTTTTCGTTTGAATCACAGTTTGACCGGAGAAGCAAAACTAAGTTTCTTCGCCGGCTTCAAACTCACGATAGTCAGAGAGAGGAGTGGAGAGCGAAGCGTATTTTATCATTTCGAGGCGAATGGAAATATTTGCGATAGTTCGCGAAACAAACAAAAGTAATTTAAATCTAAATATTTCAGGATCTATGTACCAGAAAATTGTTCGGAAAGAGAGGGATGTTTGCTAAATGTAGTATAGTATACAGAATCCTGGATGTTGGGGGTTTCGAGGACCAAAAGAAGCGTTACATAAAGAAGTGTTGTCGCGAAATTTCGTCGGGATAAAGAGAGCGAGAAGTGGCGGAGAGGCGAAATAAAATAAGGAACGCAAATACATTTTCCATTCTGTCGCGAGAAATTCGTTAAACGTTGAGTGCGCGCTTTTGCCGCCCCCGGGCCGTCTCTCGGATATAGTTATACAATACGAAACTCCACGTGCACAAGAGAAAGATAGAAAAAGGTAGAAGAAACGAAGTAGAAAAAAAAAACAGGAATCGGATAAGCTTCAGTCCTTTCGTAAAGAATAATATTTGCACATCTGGGGGATAACACCGAACCAAACCGCACGGACTTACACACCGCAAAAACTTATATTCTTTTTTCAGTTCCGTTCGTCCCTTCTTTTTTTTGTCCCCACTCAAATTATTGGAGGATAACTCGCAGATTTGAATAACGAAGAAAGAATATGAGACGGGGGACACCGGGATTAACATACATAAATGCGATGATGCGGAGCAGCAGAGTTGAAGATCGCGTTTGAATGGGAATTATCTTGGAATCGGACAGCAAGCCAATAAAGAAATATGCACGGAGACATTGAGGATTTAATCCTGGAAAATTGAAGGGGGAAAAATGAACAAGAAAATATATAAGTAGAATGTACAGCAGAGGTTTTGTTCGGAATTATGGAGGAATTTGTCAATAAATCGATGTCCTGGAAAGTCTCTCACCTCATTTTAAGTATTTTTTTATATAACATTTAGAATCAATATTTAATAGTTTTTTTTAATTTTACGTTTGTTTATGGATTACCTAGTAGCAAGTAAAACATTTTCTTTCAGTATTAGAACTTGTATTTGTCTCGAAATGTTTATTCATAGTACAGCAATGCTTCGAATTGTGCGGTTTCACAGTGTTTAAAAACGGTCCCAACACACAAGAAGACTTGACTGTAAAAAACTGATCATTTTTATTTTATTGAATTCAAATTAAGATTGTTTTGAAATTTTCAAACCATACCATGTAGTGAATCTTCACTGATCGAAGCCGGACTATGCGAGGTATACCTGTATCTATAAATTACAAGCTTTTTAGTATAATAAATATAGCAAATCAATTCTACTACTAGATTAATCAATCAGTTGGAATAGGTCTCACAGATCACCAATCCAAGTAATCTACTCAAAACGTATTGCTTAACTTTCCTAAGCTGTCAATCTTCAAGTGACACAACGTTCTCAGATTCTTAAATTGTTTGATTGAAAAATCCATGTTGTTATAAGTAAAGTTACAAACATAACCTTAATAAACCTAACCAAACATTTACTAATCAAACATTGAAAATCAGTTTTGTTTAATTTTACTTTCAAAATGCGCATAAATAGTTCTGTGATTTTCATTTTTGACTATTAGAACCTGAATTTGTTACGAAATTTGTATTCCAAGTTCAACAATACCTAGAATAGTGCGGTAAATCGGTTCAACTTTGTTTGAAACCGGACTAATCGAGGACTTGACTTTATAATTTTGTTTACTAATTTTTTAGAACTTATTTTTAATTTGTCGAATTAAGAATTAGTTTGTTTTGAAATTTTCGAACCGTACTATAGTGAATCAATACTGATTATAGCCGCTCTACGCGAGGTAATGATATAACTCAAAAGTACAAACTTATTAGTATTATTAATGTAGCAAATTAATTATACTACTAGATTAATCAGTTGGAAAAGGTCACAGGTCTCCAATGCAAGTAATCTCCTCAATATACATTTCTTAACTTCTCTAAGCTGTCAATCTTCAATTGACGTATATCTCTAATTGAATATCCAAACTATACATTAATAACAACATACAAGCAATTAGTGTAATTCAGAAGTAGAACAAAGTATTGAATATTATTTCTAATTAACTAAAACTTAGCTATCAGATTCTTAAATTGTTTGAAAAATCCATGTTGTTATAACTGAAGTTACAAACATAACCTTAACAAACCTAACCAAACATTTGCTAATCAAACATTGAAACTCAGTTTTGTTCAGTTTTACTTTCAAAATGCGCAAAAATAGTTCTGTGATTTTCATTTTTGACTATTAGAACCTGATTTTTTTACGAAATTTGTATTCTAAGTTCAACAATACTTAGAATAATGCGGTAAATCGGTTCAGCTTTGTTTGAAAGCGGACTAGTCGAGGACTTGACGTTTATAACTTATTTATAATTTATTGAATTAAAAATTAGTTTGTTTGGAAATTTTTGAACCGTACTATAGTGTATTAAACCGCACTATGCGAGGTAATGTTATATCTTAAAAGTACTAACTTCTTAGTATAATAAATGTAGCAAATCAATTCTACTACTAGATTAATCAGTCACTGATCCTCAATCCAAGTAATCTCCTCAATATACGTTGCTTAACTTCCCTAAGCTGTCAATCTTCAAATACCATTTATATTTAATTGAAAATCTATACAACATTAAGAACAAAATACAAAAAATATACATTTAGTAGTAGTATTAATAATAACTTTGAACTTAGTTATATTTTTACTATTATATTTAAGTTAATAAGACCTTTATGATTCAATTAATAATTTTTACACTTTTCTATTGTAATTACACCACGATATTTGTATTGAATTATTTATTCGGGTCAACGAACTTTCACGCTAATTATAATGTTAAAACACTGAGGACAAATAAAATAAACTATATCTTAATTACGACTTGGCGCACGTGAGTGTAATAAATTAATTACACAATATTATTCCCAGTTTGAACATACACACAACAAATAAATTAAACCCAAACCAACCACCCCCAGTTTTCGTCCACTCTCACCAACGCACGCGTACACAAACATAAGATTTCTTTTATTTCAACATTAATTCATTTCGTTTCCTTCCATTTTCCACCCTTCTCGGTTCTCGCGTTTCCCCAGAATTAACCGCATGCAAAAGCAAGAGAAAACCAAGTCTCCGTGTGTTGGACACATTATTACCGTTTCCATTCCCACATTTTTTTAATCCTTTCTTACAGTTTTTTTATACAGGCAACAAATGTAATAAATAACGTTTCATGGAAAGTTTTTTTCTTATTACATGTTGTTCTTAATATATATACAATTTGAGTATTTGGTATTGAAATTATAACCAATTTTATATATCATTCAGTTTAGTAACATTTTTTTCTGAAATTGATAAAAATATAATTTTTCTATATTTCAAACCAATAAGAAGTCAATAATATTAATTAGTATAATATTTTCAATCTAAAGTTTCATTAAAACTAAATTTTGTTATATAAACATGTATAAAAGTAGCAGTATAAATAGGTGTAGATAAACTAGTACACACTTACTGGAAGATGTAAATTGTATGCTTCCAAGTTAATGCGTGTAATTATTTCCATCTAAGTGCATACGATAATATCCTACTTTGGAGGTTCTTGTTTCAAGACTGAAATTAATTTATGGAAGTTTATTAACATATTTTAATTAGTATATTTTTTCTATATTTTGAACTATTTGGTATAGATTTAGTTTAAAACAGTTATATAATTTAAATAATTAGCAAATACATACAATAATTATATAAGTAATAATCAAATTGAAATATCATCTTTACTTCAATATTAAAATTTACCTTTAGAAACTAATTACGTTTGACAAGTGAATATATTTAACTTTTCGTTACTCGCGCCAGTCTCTAAGACGCCAGTGGGTACAATACTACCCTTAACTTATATAAAAAAAGTTTTTGATCCAGAAAATAAACCGCAACCAGAGATTTTACGAAAATTACCGATGAAATTAGGCAGAGACAAATAATCAGAAACAAGCGATAGTAGTGATGATCATTTTTTTTTATTTATATTTTTATAAATTAAGTATGCTTAGAAGCTAATATCTTTTTTTCTTCACTTTGATCATTTATATATCTACTTAAATTAATTACTAACGTCACATTTTACGTATTTTCTCAGACGCCAAGCGAGTGACGATGTTAATTATCAATTGGCACATTGTTTGCTAGATTATTAAAATATACTATTTTTTTTATTTGTGCTTCGAACATCCTTTAGGAACTATTATAATAATGTCCGAGAACCCAATATGTTCTTTATTATATAGTTCCTAAAATATTGAAAATTTCTTTAAAATTATGATTATGAGTTAAAACCGAATGTATGTTCATTGTCAATTGGCGTTTCAACATAAAAAAGGTAATAAATCAATCAAATTTTGAAAATTTCATATATTTTGAAGAAACAAATGTATATAAAAAATATTAAAATTAAAGTATTTTAAGTAAATTTGTTCAAATCAATTGCGGATGAAATATTTATAAATAAATTAAATGTTTTGAAATTAGTAGTTGAAATATATTTTTGATGAAATTTTCATTAAAATTGTTCATTTGTAGTCACGTCGCTATAATCCAAAAATTCAACTAGGCTTTAATATGAGTAAGTTAATTCTTTGCTTTTGGAAGTCAGAAATGCGAGCGGTATTAGGGAATGTTTCGAGCCGCAAAATTATTAAAATCTTAATTAGAATTAAGATAAATACAAGAGGGAGAGAGGAGCAACGAATTATTAATTCCGCCCTCATCCCTTGGTAATAACTTCGGGCTGGGGGGTCGGGCGGAGAGATAAGGTGGCAAAAATACGGTTCACGGAGGAGCGTCTTCTGCGTTTTATCCAGGTTTGGAACGAAAGAAAGAAATAAAGGGAAAAAAGTGTAAAAAAATAAAATAAAATGAAGGAACCGAAGAGGAACTTTCCTTTCGTTTCCCTAATCGAAGGCATTATCGCCGTAATAAAAACGAACCCCTTAACCGTAGACTCATCCGACCTTTGCCCTTTTTCCATCGCCATCATCTACGTTTACCAACCGTATGCAATATCTAGGTTAAGTTGGTACACCTTAAATCGATCAAATACTTAATGTAATTAAATTAATTCGTTTGATTAACATTATCCTATGCGAGGGGATTAGTACAAATCTCAAATCATTGTATAAACGTTGACAGAAATATTCATTAAAATACAAAATAACCTTGGCAGAAATACAAATTTACTATGCAGCAATATCTCGCATAGTGCGGACAGTTGCTTCTAATACTCCGGCCGATTTGAAACCGGACTAATGGAGGTCTTTAAAAGAGTAGAATACATTTTTATGTCTTATATAATTTCTTTTTATAGTAAATTCGCACTCATTGAAGCCGAGGTATTGCTTTACTTGAACTTTCTCTTTTAACGCAATTACAGTTCTTTTTAATCCTGTTTGAAAACCTTTCCTTCCCTATTATTTTCTCTTCATAGATTGCAGCTAATTTACATTTCGTTTAGCCGGACTATAGTAATTCCGGACTAATTGAAGCCTAGTTATTGATGTACTTTAACAATCGCTTATAAAGATTGCAGCTAATTTTCATTACGTTAGGTCGGACTATAGTAAATCCGGACTGATTGAAGCCGAGATATTTCTGTACTTTAACTTTCACTTATAACGCAATTACAGTTATTTTTAATCCTTTCTTAAAACTCTTACTTTCTCTTTAGAGATTGAAGCTAATTTTCATCACGTTTGGCCGGACTATAGTAAATTCGGACTGATTGAAGCTTAGTTATTGTTGTACTTTAACCTTTTCTTACAACGCAATTACAGACTTTTTTATTCCTTTTTTAAAACTCCTACCCTCTCTTTTGTTTTCTCTTGAGAGATTGCAGATAATTTTCATCACGTTTGGCCGGACTATAGTAAATACGCACTGATTGAAGTCTAGTTATTGTTGTACTTCGCCTATAACGCAATTGCAGAACTTTTTAATCCTTTTTTAAAATGTTTACCTTCTCTTCTGTTTTCTCTTCAGATATTGCAGCTAATATTCATCACGTTTGGCCAGATTATAGTAAATGACAGTTCAATGACAGCAGTCATTGTATTTTGCAGCTTTATTCATTTCTTCTAATTCTACAACGAAATGTACCTTCACAACAAAATACCATGTTAACTTTAATGTCATAACTATTGCTTCATGTACAGATTTATTCAATATCAACTTTTTGAAAATTGTATTTATTTTTTTTAAGTTAATGCTATAATGCTGAATCGACACTATATTTAAAATGATTCTTAATTGTCGTCCATGTGTACTAGCTACTTTGTAGTCTAAATCCGGACTGATTGAAGCCTAGTTATTGCTGTACTTTAACTTTCGCTTTTAACTCAAGTGCAGATCTTTTTAATGCTTTTTTTTAACCCTTTCCTTCTCTTTTATTTTCTCTTCAGAGATTACAACTAATTTGCATCACGTTAAGCGCCAATTGCGTCCAGTCACGTGAAGTCCATGTGCGACACGTGAATCCACACCCCTTCCACTTATCGTCGAACCGTTTAAACATATAATGATAATGGTTGAGCGTTTTTGATACCATGATTCGAAATTTATTATACCGTAATTATATGACACTCTCGTCCGCTAATGGATATATAATCAGGTAATTGCAAAGTATATTTATTATATAATAATTACTGCTATAGTATAGATTTCCTCAAAGCCACATTTTATTAAACGCAATAGTATTTCTGATAACAACAGTTTACACGCTTACACAGAAACATGGAATGTAACAGACATACTTTATGTATTCAATAAATTATACTGAATTTGTATAGTATTTAACATAAATTTTAATTTCTAGGCAAACTATACATTATATAGCGTTTAGATAAACGACTAAGAAAAATATTCTTATATTTTAGTTTGCAGCAGAAATCTTAATAAGTATTGAATTAATTTGTTAAAATACAATTAGTTTCATGTAAATTAATTAGTAATTAGTAAAAATTATATCACAATTAATTTAGGAATTGTTTAGAAATTGCAGATTTTCTTGTTGTTATAAACAAATATTAAACTGTATTTTTTTTTTCAAAATATGATTAACTGTTTTTTTGTAACGTGCGTCAACTTGGATAAAATCGTAAAAGTAAAGAAAACTTCAAAGTAAATACTTTGCAGCAAATCGCGAAATGCATTTATTTGTTTCATGTGTTGCTTTGTGTTTGCTTTGATAGCGGAGCAAAGCACATAGGCTAACCGGCTAATTATCCCGATAAATCGTATTCGCTCGTGCGCGATATTAGCAGATGTAATATGGTGAAACGCGGTGGAAAATATAGGTGAGTTCATGGGACTTCAAATGTTACGTGATGCAGAAATTCGAAATGGTTAAAGCGAGAACACTTAGCGGAAGGAATTTTATATTTTACAGGCGACGGCAGTCTCTGAATTTCAATCGGAATTGATATAATATATTTGAAAAAAAAAGAAGAGAACTTAAATTATTTAATGGAACGAATTTAAAAGATATTTAGGTTATAAACTTTACAAATAAAATAAAATTGTTTAAGTTTTTAATTAAAAAAAAATACGTACTAAATAAATTATCAATTAATGTTATTTAGAGATAAATACACAATTAATTAAATAAAATTATAATTATTTTTTTGAAGAGACTTTTTAAATTATTTCTTTTCATTAAAATATAGAAATGTCCTTATTTTCAGTCTTGAAGTAAGTATGAAAATTATGATGTTATCCCTTTCGCATATTATGCACACTAAAACTATGTAATTACTATTGCTTGCTTTAAATTACTAAATTGACAGTTGTCACTAAATGTCATTTATAATTAATAATTAGTACACCTCATATTATGCATGGTTATTGTGATAAACTGAAATGTCAAATATCATTGAACTGTCATTTATACATAGTGGTTAGTACAGCTAACAGATTTTTATGACTCATTTTACACATAGTGCGAATGAAGCATTATGTATATAAATCTATTCATATTTTGAATTAAAAAAATTAACATATTTGAAATATTTCAAAAAATAATAACTATAAGGTAATAGATGACATCGTTGATATTAGTTGTAATAAGATGTGTATTTCGATGAGATATTAGAACAAAAAAAAGCCACACCATTATTCAAATTAGTAAGAAACTGAAATGACAGCTGTCAATGAACTGTCATTTCTACACAGTACACATGAAAGACAATTAGGAATTATTTTAAGTATAGCGTGGATACAGCATTATAGAAATAAACTTTAAATTAAATCCATAAATATTTAAAAAAAAAATACAATTTTCAAAAAGTTGATATTGAATAAATCTGTACATGAAGCAGTAGTTATGACATTAAAGTTAACATCGCATTTTGGTGTCGAGGTACATTTCGTTGTAGAATTAGAAAAAATAAAGCTGCAGAATAATTCAAATTGGTTATAGTTCCAAAGTGAAATGACAGCTGTCATTGAACTGTCATTTACTATAATCCGGCCTAACGTGATGCAAATTAGTTGCAATCTCTAAAGAGAAAACAAAAGAGAAGGTAAAAGTTTAAAAAAAGATTAAAAACTTCTGCAATTGCGTTATAGGCGAAGGTTAAAGAACAACAATAACTAGGCTTCAATCAGTCGGAATTTACTATAGTCCGGCCAAACGTGATGAAAATTAGCTGCAATATCTGAAGAGAACACAATAGAAAAGGTAGGAGTTTTAAAAAAGGATTAAAAAGATCTGCAATTGCGTTATAAGCGAAGATTAAAGTACAACAATAACTAGGCTTCAATCAGTCCGGATTTATTCTAGTTCAGATAAACGTGATGAAAATTAATAATAAACTGAAATGACAGCTGTCACTGAATATAGTAGATAGTACACCTGAGAGACAATTATGAATTATTTTACGTATAGTCTAGTAGTTGAATTATAGAAATTAATCTTACAAATTAAAATCATAAATATTTCATAGAAATATATAAAAAAATTGAAAAGTTAATATTGAATAAATCTGTACTTGAAGCAATCGTATTTTGGTGTGGAGGTATATTTAGTTGTAGAATTACAAGAAAAGAAGCTGCAGAATAATTCAAATTGGTTATTGTGCCAAACTGAAATGACAGCTGTCATTGACAATGACAGCAATTGCCTTTTACAAATACTAAATAAAAATGTAAATAAATAAAAATTTCAAGATAATGATATTTAATAAATCTGTACATGAAGTAATAATTATGAGATGAAAAATTACATCATATTTTGGTATATTTCGTTGTGGAATTAGACTGAATAAAGCAGCCAGCAGCAGCGTCATAATTCAAATGAAGGAATGCCCGTGTTTTTAGAGCCGGCATTTTCCCTTTTAAATGCAACCAGACCCGTGGTTTTATTTGTATTTAACCGTGGAGGGGACTGTAACTGCATTCGTAAGCACATTTAATTAACTTTGCCCGCTTTTACAAACCAAAATTAATTAAAACAACCGCACCGATGTCAGCACATAACGGCGAGCTCCAATAGCCGACAAACTAATGAACTGCTTATTTACCATCTAAGAAAGCTACAAAAAAAAATGTAAAATATATAAAGCACAAACATTAATTGCTCGGTTTGCAGCAGTTTGTACGTAATTAATTGATCAACATAAATAGCGCTCTCACTCCTCGTTCTCTGCAATCGTTTTCAGCAACATTAAAGAAGAAACGCAGCAGCAGCAGCATCCGCAGTTTTAACGTTGCTTTTATATAATTATTGCTTTCTTTAATTACACGAAAGCAGTTTGCATGTGGAAATACTCAAAAAAAATGTAGTTAAATTTCTTTATTAGGTTTCTAATTAGTGAAATTGTAATAAATTTATGCAATTAAACTAAGGAAATATTACACATTTTATTTGATTTTCGAACAAAATTTGAAACTAATAATATAATAATTGATATAATCTATTATATAAATTATTAGTAGTGATAATATTACATAAATAAATTAATAAAAATAAAGTTTGAAAAAAATTGAAAAATTTGATAAAATTTTATTCTTAATAATAAAATAATCTTTGCATTAAAATCTATTTCTATTTTATGTTGTTTTTAAATAAAAATTTGATACAATTAAGACTGAAATAGCAACAAAAATAATTAATAATTATTGTTTATATGCGTACAAATTTATATAAAAAATGAAAAAGCACATACATTGATTAAAAAATCCTTAAATATAAGTTATATAATATGTATTTTGTTGCTAGAAATATTTTATACAATATAGACTAGTAATACACAACAAAAACAACAAAAAGGGCATGTAAAATTCTGATTGGTAGTTTTGTTAATCCTGAATATTGCAAAATGCAATGTTGCAAAACAAAATCCCTTCAGTTATATAACATTCTGCATCGAATTGCGTGCAATACATATTTCACATTCCATTTGTGATATGCACCACTTCCAGATGAGGCAGAAATTTCCGATTGATATATTTATAACTGGGGCGTATTGAACATGAATTTATGCTCGTGCATCTATTTCTCAATCCTCTCAGTGCTGGTTTTTATAGTCTTTCGTGCATCAATGATTACTTGCCTTTAATATCTTTAAATCCAGTACGACATTTGCAGTATTCGTTATTTATTTTGTAAATGTTATAGCAGAAATTTCATATGTTGAAGTTCTATAGAAATTTTATAAATATTATAAAGGGTGTCCCAAAATTAACGCAAGATTTGAATTTACTCTTTGTGCAGTAAAGTGTCAAAATGTTTTTTTTTATGGGTTTCCAACACTTTACTGCACAAATGGCGGCAAATTCAAATGTTGCGTTAATTTTGGGACACCCTTTGGTATAACTAATGATTGTATAAATATTTTTTTATTTTCTAATAGCCGAATGGTCAATGCAGGCCCTTCAGCCCTGTCGGTGCTAGCAGCAATAGGGCCATCGTTCATCACAGATGGACAGTGAAATTAATGAGGTTCAGCATATGAATCTTCAGCCAAGTCGATGGGCAATGACAGTGTTAAGGATAGCAGCAGATTTACATTCAAAGGAAATAGTGGAATCGCAGAGCATCAATATACTACTGAAGTTAACATGCAAATTCAACCAACAAATTACAAAATAATATAATGGTAAAAACTTTCATTGGGAAGTTTACTATAAAGCAAAAATGTCTACCGACATTAAATTTAATTAATATTTGCAGGAATAATATTATCAATAGCTGTTTGAATCAGTTGACTTTTTTGAAATAAATCATTAATTGGAGAAAAAATCAACGACTTCATTTATAATTTCATACAATTTAATGACTTTTTGTAGAATATTATGTTTTTCCAATATATGTATTTATATAGCATTTATATAAATTTTAATTACTTATTTGTCAATTATTATAATAATCCAATAGAATATTGTTTACATACATTATAAAAATTATATACTATTTTACCACACAAGGAATGGCGGATGCGCCAGGTAAAAAAAAATTACAAAATTTACAATAAATAAGTAATTGTTTCATATTTTGTAGTTTAAAGTTTAAATAAATTTTATTAGAGTAAATGTATTTTAAATATGAAAATGTGTTTTATTGATACAGAAGAATGTATCGAATTTTCTCTTTTTTACCTCCAATTTTGAACGCTCTAACACACAAATGAAGTCACTAAACACAAAAGTATCAAAGAACTGTTTTTTAAGTGTTATGTCGCCTTTAAGACACAGTATAGAATGACTACGTATACATCGTGAGATATGGCTCACTAAAGCTCAAACTTCTTACTTACCCAATTCAAAATTTTAAAACTTTTTTTTATTAATAATTATAGTAGTATCTTCTATCTTCTTCTTTTCGTCCTCCTGACCTTCGAATTGATTAGTAATTAAAAAAAAGTAGAAAATTAAATTTCGTCTAATTTATAGTTTTAATATCAATGTCATGAAATAACAGAAATACATGAGATTATTCAAAAAAATTCTAAGAAATATATACAAAATCATATTGAACATAATTAGTTAATTAAAGTGGAAGTAATCAATAATTTAATGTTTACTATTGACTGAATATCAATATTTTCATTCCATCTATTTTCTGAATACTATTTTTAATTTAATAATTGGTCAATTGTCAAAATCAATTAATTATTATAAAAATTAACATTCAAACAAAATGCATATTAATAAACTGGAAAGAATTATAAAACATTCCTTCTAGTCTTCAATAATATCATACAATTTATACCAAAGTAATTTGTTGTTATTTTATTATTATATTTTATTAGTTAATTATTGTTAAATGATTATGATGTGTATATAAATATTTGAAGGGATTCAAGAGATTCCTTCTACATATTATAGAAACAAGAACAATAAGTTTTAACAATACTTAACTTACACATATAATATAAATAAGTTTTAAAATAGTGAAAATGTACATATAGAAAAATGCATGAGATTATTCAAAAAAATTGGAAGATATATTTAAAAAAAAATAGTTTGAACCTAATTAGTGAAACAATCAATAATTTAAAGTTTATTATTTAATTAATACCAATTTTTTTATTTCATTTACTTTCAGATTAATATTTTTAACTTAATAAATTAATTGTTGTTAATTACTAATTTAACAATTGTTAAAATCTGTGAATTATTATGAAATGAATATCCAGAAAATAATCATTACGAGTATTCAGAAAACTAGAAAGAATTTCAAAGACACAAGGGCAAACAGACAAAAAAAAAAATTTTAATTTCTGGAATTTATACCAATTAATTTTTGTTTAGATTTACTTTACTTTCATTATTTTTTTTTGTTATTTAATAAGTTAAATATTGTTAGTTATATGGGAAAATTCAGAAAGCTGGAAAGTATATGAAATGCACAAGGACATACTTAAAATATTCGATTAATTTTATTGAATTTATACCTTGTTCTTGGAGATTTACTTTTATTTAAGAAGTTATGAAGAAAATTAGAATACATATGTGAATAAATGAATGAAATAATTTAGAAAACTGGAAGGAATATTGTAGAAGCACGCGGACAGAGGGAATTAGATTGCACTTAATTTCTATAAAGTGATAGCAAACATAAATGCACAAGGACATACTTAGAATATTCGAATAATTTTATTGAATTTATACCTTGTTCTTGGAGATTTACTTTTATTTAAGAAGTTATGAACAAAATTAGAATACATATGTGAATAAATGAATGAAATAATTTAGAAAACTGGAAAGAATATTGTAGGAGCACGCGGACAGAGGGAATTAGATTGCACTTAATTTCTATAAAGTGAAAGCAAACATAAATAATCTCGGGTCGTTCCCGCAGTGACAAATAGTAGGAGCGATTAATCACTTGACGAACTATTTGTCTAAATGTCCCCACAGCGGTGCATTCCTTTCAAAAGGACGAAACCCCCCTCCCACACTATAGAAAAGGGGAATCGAAATCAATATCATCGCATTCGAAAACAGCTCTAACAAAAAAAAAAAACACACACACACGTGAAAAACTAAATAAACGCAGCAAAAAGGGGCTTGCATTTGATGGTAATTCAAATGCGTACACTCCAAAGCAGAGAGAGAGAAGGGTGGTTTATTTATCCCTCATCCTGTTTAATGCATGTAATAAAGTAAAGTTTGCTAAATAACGAAAGTTGTTTTTGGGGCTACAAATTTTTTTTGTACAACCCCCCCTTTCTGAAATATTAATTTGCAAAGAGAAGGCCGCCCTAATAAATCCCACGGCGAATCGTTTAACACACAAAATGAACTACAAAAAAAGAGAAGAGATTCGTGCACATGCGGAGGAAATAAAATGAGAATGAGAGAGAGAAAATCGTGAGGCAAAAGAAAATTACTTTCAATATTTATGGCTGAAAATATAGGAAATTAAAGACATTATCGCACTTCTATTTATTCACATAACACGGCAGTTCTCTGACAGAGAGAAAGGGAGGTTGCAAATATATATTTAAAAGAAAAAAGAAATCTCCAGCTTCCATTCTGTTTGTGGTTTGTGGCTGCTGCTGCCTCCTCATCATCGATTTCGACTTAAGCGTTTTCTCTTCTCTCTCTCCTACTTTTATCTCGAGCTACGTCTGCGAAGAGATTTCGGGATGGAATATTTATGAGACAATATTGCCTCCCCCTATTTTTCCTCTCATTTCAAAAGAGGCCCTCGAAAAGCCCAGAGCAAATAACGCGATTATTTCACATGTTTTACCGCAATCGAAATAACAATAAAAAAAAGTAAACTTTCACCGCAATATTTTTCCTGGTTATTTTCCCTCAATGTCTGTTCCACAAAACGGTAAACACGTGACACCGTACGACAAATGTTTTCTCTCGAATGTTAACAAATATTTTCACTAAAAGTCTTTTGCAAACAGACACCGAATTAATTCGCCAAATTGTATTTTTTTTTTTCGAAATGCAAACAACGACACGAATTGTTTGCATCAGCCGATATAACATCAATCATACAATTTATATATTTATGTCATCATATGTTTTCGCTTTGAATGTGTGTGTAGTATAGGAGTTGAGAGGATTTCAACACTTCAATTAACAATAATAATCTCATAATAACAACAGTATTGATGTATTGATTGATAATCATTGAAATAATATTCTAAGTACTAAATAATTGTAAATTGTTGAAAAAACAATACATTCTTATATAATTTATTAATACAAATAATATCTGCAACAACCAATTAATAGTTTTCTGGCATAAAAGTTTTTGGTTGCCAATACAAAGTAGCGAAAAGGTATTCTTTTGCCCAGGAACTGAAGATTTCCCAGAAAACCATTTGAAACCATTTGCATAAGACTAGTCTCACTCAAAAAATTTTATACTTCACCCAATAATTAATATAATATTGGTCTGAAAAAGAAAACAACAAAAAGTGCAACTTTGTAACATAAAATCTATATATGAATAAAAAAAGTATGTTTTATTTTGTCCAAAATTATTTATGTAATGGCATAATAAAGTCAATTTGTATTTTTACCAAACATTATGCAAGTTATCCAATTAAAACTATTACTTTTACTACGAATTTTCTTAACAATTTACTTTTAGAACTAACATTAGTTAAAAAATAAATTAAACTGATTTTTTACTAAAAACTTTTTTTTTGCAATCATGATTTATCAAAGTCAAAAGAAAATTATTTGTTATTTTTTTTTATTAAATTACATTAAACTGATTCTAATTATATTATCAAATTTTCTATCTTTTTAATTGGATTTATTAATTATTTGTTGTCTTCATTTTATATATTTTATATAGTTTACATAAAAATATTTCAAATAAAACAAATATTTTTTTAAATATTGAATAAACTTTTTGCCTCATTTTTATATTCAGTTTCACTCACAAAATATTTAATTTTGTTAGATCTATCTTTGTTGTCTTATTTTATTGTTTTTAATGGTTTACAGAAGTACATAAACAAAATAAAACATTACTCATACGTATTTTATATATTACAGTTATTATTTATAAGGCGATTCAAGTATTACCAAAATGTATTAATATTAATAATAATACATGGACGTGGATGTGTACATTCGTATATGTTGTTCAAATATAAAGTTAGAGTAGTAATCCTCGGTGACTTTTACCGCGTTTAAAAGCTTTTCATCGCATGCACATTTATTATTTATTTTCGTATAAAACCACACCATTATTATAAAAATCTAGTATATTCATATATTTTATATAAACGTAAAAGTTTATGAACAAAATTATTATATTTTTTTTTATATAAAAAAAGCACTAGTAGTAAGTATAAATCATAATATTTTTGAACAAATTTTACATATTTACAATCAACTTTTTTCTATAAATTTATATACAGTTTCTTCGAGTTTTGATACATTTTTAAATTAGTTTCATTTATTATATTTATCCTTTTATATTTATGAAAATTATTCTTTAAATATAAAAGTTTGGATCAACTTTTTTGTAATATTTCAATATATTTATACAATTTCAATTATTTTATATTTATATTTTTCTATGTTGATGTACATGTGAAACTCAAAAACTCTATTGAAAATCTAGTATATTCATTTATTTTATAAATATATATAAATTTTAAATTAACGCAAGATTTGAATTTGCCGCCTTTTGTGCAATAAAGTGTCAAATTGTTTTTTTTTTGCACAAATGGCGGCAAATTAAAATGTTATGTTAATTTTGGGACATCCTTTATAATCACAAAAGTTTATGAACAAATTTTTAGAAAAAAAAAATTATATTCATAATATTTTTAAATAAATTTTTGAAATTTATTACAGTTCTCTGAGTTTTGATGAATTTCATGTAAATTTTTAAGTTAGTTTTATTTATAGTTTTTATATAATTTCAATTGGATTATAAAATTATAATATTATAATCAGCTTCGTTCAATGTATAGCAAACTTATCAAACTCATAGATTATCACATGTTACATAAGTTTATGTAGACCGCAAAAGTTTTAACATACTTGTTGAATAAATAGTTTTCATTAAATCAATAATATTTTAATAAAATACTTAGTTTCATCTAATCTGCGTTGAATCGTGATATTTCTTAGCTTTAATTTCAAACAGATTTAAGATTTTTTCTTAATATTTAGTTTCATATAAATGGATACTAACTAATGTTTGTATATTATATTTAATTACTTCTTGTTTTGTTAATTTACTTTTTTGACACTACATGAATTATGGACAAAAACATTACTAAATTATTCTTATAACTCTTCTTTATTCAATGTAAGTATACAAACATGTAAAATAATTTCAGTGTTTATTCTTGTATTATATAAAAAATAAATTCTACTCGTTTTCATTAACACCGAAATTGTGTTGTGTTATTATGTAAACGTTGGTTTTCAACGTTTTCTTTTCTGTCTGGAAATTTTGTAATTTAAACCGTTGAATGGATGCGTCGCGCTTATGGAAATATAGATACGATTACGGGCGGTTGTAATTCTCGTAATATGTCTTAGACATCATGTAAATATAGACGTTCTCCATTAAGTAATTTGAATGCTCGTCGCTGATGAATAGTGTACATTATTCATTCCGACGTAACGCCATTATCATTCCCAGTTTACTTTTGGTCCGGGCGCTCATCCGAAAACGCACAACCCGAACCCCCTTTTTCGACGATCGATTTTGCAATTACCACCGCAAAACAAATCGCTACCATATGCTAAAGACACGAAACAATAAAGAAAATAGACGGAATAATGTATGATGGATATTATTTTTTTTTCCTTCGACGTTGTTTCTTTCATAACGTTCGTTATATACGTCCCCCCTACGTGGAACAGAGATTCAGAGAGATTATTTATTTGCCAAGTTTTTTTTTGGAAATTTCTAGTACCTTTTTAGTCCTGTCGTAAAGTCTGTTCGCGTTATTTATTCATCCGATCAATTATTTACCGAACCGGAAAACTTTCTGTTTCAAACTTAACTCTTTCCTCTGTAAATATTACATTCAAAATCAAACATTCAACAACACAAATTCAAACTGGATCATCGCAGAATTTTCTATTCGAGTTACAGAAAATTTGTTAAGATTTTGATACAGTTTCTGTATCAATTCGATTTTGAAATTCGTTTTTTTGTTTGAGGCCTCAAAAATATTCATTAATTTTGACATCATACATTATTAATATGTACTTAAAAAGTAATTTATTAATTAATAATATTTGTAAAAAAAACATAATATTTGTAAAAATCAGTATATTTCATAGCTTTGTCTAATACTAAACACTTCATACTTACTTTGTGTATACCTTTTCTTACCGTGAGCGGTCAAATAAGCACTTCAAAGAAAAAACAATATCTATCTTAATATACAGTGAAATTTTAGATAATTGGACAGTGAACAAAATATTTTCTTTTATCTAGAAATGTTTTATGTACATTTTATGCGTTTTAAACGCAGTAATTAGTCAGAAATTCAGGATTATACAGGAAATTTTGAACAAAATATCAAAAAAATTTAGTGTTAAATTTGAAATAAATTTAAGATTTTTTTTTCTTAATATTTTGTTCCGTATAATAAATAATGTTTGTATATTCTATTTAAGCATTTATTTATTTCTTATTTTCTTTTGTAACACGTTTTATTTTAAATTTGAGTCAAAGTATATAAGTTTATGTTACATGAAACTAATTTGAAAAATAAAAGGAAATAAATTACGAAGCAGTTATAAGTTAGACAATCATGTGCTAACATGTGTACCAACCTAAATAATTCGTCTCACAATATTTAGTTCATTATGACTACTTTTCTAGATAAATCTAAATATAGTGAATCCGGACAGTCTGAAGCCAATAAACCGCACAAAAAGAAACTTGACTGTATGAAGTTTTCTCTTCAACAATAATTTTTGTTATTTTTTTTTTGTGTACTAATTTAAAAGTTAGTTTATTTTGTTATTTTACAACCCATTAAATAGTGAATCCGTGCTAATTAAAGCCAAAAAAACATGACGAGAAAAAAAAAAACAATAATTTTTGTTCAAAAAAAATTGTGTACTAATTTAAAATTTAGTTTATTTTGTTATTTTATTACCCAACTATTGAATCCGGACTAATTGAAGCCAATAAACCGCACAAAAAGAGACGTCTTCACTAAATGTGTATATCAATTTGTACGCACATTCCGTACACATTAACTGCGATTACGAAATACTTCACATATTTGTTGTAGTGTGGATGCACCTTTATAATATTTTTTTTGTCTATTTTCTTTTAATAATTCTTGTGTAATATAAATAATTAATAAATAATCAAGGTTTGTGGAGGTAATCAATAAATATTTATGTTATAACGAAAAGTATGGCAGTAGGTAAGGAATGTGTTTGTACAAAATATGTGTAAGTTCGCTGCGGAATTTAGGAAGTTCATCGATGAGGGATTCGTGTCACACAATATTGCATTATGATGCGGTCTGAAGTTCCAGACGTGATGTATCGGTATTTATGCTTAACCTTGCATGCAGAGCTCAAGCGGCGAGATGAGGTTTTCGCACGATGTGAACTTGTCAGTGTTAAATCTTGGATTTTGCCAATATGTTGCTTGCAGCATCCTCATCATGCCCAGCATCCTAATTCGAATACCGCAATTTTAGCAAAATGCATCTTTCTTAGCAAATTTACTTTGTTTTTAACTTAATTAAAAGTTATATTTTCAGAAGAAATAATTGTTTTTTTTATTCAAATAATTATTATTTTCAGATAATGAAAAATTATTAGAATATTTACAAAACTGACGATAACAACCGAAATTAGTCTGAGTTTGATCACTTTGATCACTTTTTACAAAATATTTCTCAAAGTTACAATATTTTAATTGTCTGATTTATACTATTTTTTTTCAAAAAATTTCCGAATTCCTGCAAAATGTTAGTGTTCAAACATATACAAAGAACATTACAAAATTATTATAATATTTTCTTATTTAAAAATTAAAATTTATTCTCAATAATCTCAATAATTCTCAGCTAAAATATTGTTTTTTATACAATTTTTTTTTACAAAAAATACATCCAAGTTGAATATTTATAGAAAATATTTAATATAGATAAATTCAAATGTATTTGCAAATTATTTTTATCCGTTTAGCAGGAGAAAAAGGGACACGGTGAATCGAATTACCGAAACCCAATAAAAGAACTAACGAAAGTTTTAAACTTTTCCCCGAAAGAAGTAAAGTCACGTATCCCAATCCAAATTGATTTCCATTTCGCAAATTCAATTACGATTATTTCGACCCTAAACTAAATTACGAGAATATTTAACTAATTTACTGTTTTTTTTTTAGAACTTTTACAAACACTAATTCATTATTAATACGGATTAAAGATTTACGTTCATTGAATCCCATTGATAATTACATATAAATAAGATTTTATTAGGAAACTTGGATTATCAAATTCAATTTTTTACGTTGAGAATTGATAAGATTTGAGAAAAATAATAACAAATTATGTAAAATTTGAACAATTTTGATAAACCGGACTAATCGAGAAATTTCAAACTTACAATAAACAGCATAAAATGAGACTTAACTGTACAAAGACAATTATTTTTGTTAAAATAATTGTGCAATCATTTAAAATTTTCTTAATTTTGTTAATTTACATACCGGACTATAGTGGAACCGTACTGATAGAAGCCATAATTTACTATTTTATAAACAAAAATGTGCATGTCTAAAATACATGATTTGGATACAAATAACTAATTGTGAACTTTATTTCATTAATTAATTCATTAATTAAACGCAAATCCCATCATCATATCTACTAATTCGCAGAAGTATTTCGAAATCCGAGAGGAAAATTTGGAAATAAAGTAAGGAGGTTTAAGGGGTGAGGGAGGAACCTGTACGTGGCACAACAGCAGATTGAAAAGTCATAATGGGTTTTGATGTAGGTAGACTGGATATACACTGTATTGTGTTGCGGTTTACGTGATTATTAGATAATTGAATTTGGGTTTGGCAAGGGTAAGCTCAGGGAATTATATCATTGTAGGTTTGTTACCCGAGGAATTTTATTAAATTACAGTGTAATTAATTATTCTCTCGCATTGCGTCCATCGACCGCCACCACCGCACTTCCACCGAAAATTTTCACTTAACGTCCGAAAGATTCCTCACAAATTATACAAATTTGATTGTAATCTAATCATTTACAAAAGCCAATCTATTCGAATGACTTTACATACTTTTTATATATTTTATAAGTTTATTTATAATCTTCATTAATTAACACCAACTTCACAAAAAATACAAATTTCATAAAATTATCTATATTTTAATTATATCAAATTGTTAATATGTGTAAGTAAATACATAAAATATTAACTTACATATTACTTTTAAGATAAAATATGGATTCCATTACAATATTTGCCATTTTGGACGAATGGCGGATTTATCCGCCTAACTATTTATTTAGTAGAATTTTAGTTCTTAATCATATTGAGAATTTAAAAAATATGTAATAATTAGGAATTATTCCATTATCTTCGTATATTTTGTAAGTTTCTTTATATTTTTCATTAATTTTTATATGTTTTGAATTTTTTGAAGATTAATTCATTGTCTTATGTGCAAAATTTTGTAAAATTAATGAATATTAATTTGGTTATAATCTCCATGTAAATAATCAATCAATATTTGGTACAAACCAAACGTGTCTCATTATTAATTGCACCTAATACAATAAACATTTTTTTTGGTGTTGATGAAACTGAAATGAAATTTTTATAGTAGACATATTTTCGATTGTAATTGTAGTAATATTTAGAGATAATGTAGAAATTGATGGTGCTTCGTTTACGTGGAATAATAACAGCGTACGGAGAGTGGGTTTTATCTGGAAAACGGGGGACGACGAGGATTGTAAAGATAAAATTTGCAATTGTGCATTCGCGAAACGTGGACAGTTTTATTGGACTGTATTTAATCGGGAACGGGATTTGTATTAAATCACATCGTTCCAATCGGATGATCCGGTAAAACGCAATTAAATTCCATGCGCAATTGTGCAATACCGAGGCGAGCTATTAAATTCACTGTAATGAGGTTGCATTAATTGTTTCTTCCTGGATGGATTGTGTACATATTTTCAGTAGAAATTATACAAGAAAATAAAAAAAACAAATGTGAGCAAATTTAACAAGAAATGTAATTAAAAAAATGCAATTAAATTGGAAGAAAAAAAAAATTAGATAATAATCTATATTTTTGTATATAATTATCGTATTTTTCCAAATATAAAACGATCTCATGTATAAGACGTATCTCAATAAAACGTTTATAGAACTCAAACTTATCAAAATTTCAAAAATCAATAAAATTGAAATAAACGTGTTTGTAATTATTAGTTTTTCATACTTTCTAACTATTGAAAAATTATATAAATCTTAACACAAAACTTTAGCAAAGTTTATTTAGAGAAATTAAATAAAAAACAGGTAATTAACATATAATTATTTCAAATAAAAAGTATATTTTGTTGAATATGTTCATATTTTTAAAAATTTCACTTTCTAAAAAGAAAAGTGGAAACTCGCAAATTTAAAAATAAAATGTTTATTCGTAAAAGGTTTTTGAGGACTCTGAAACAATTTACTAAATTATATATAAAAAAAGATTAAATAAAACAGAAAATTTTCTTGAATATGTTCTAATTTCAGAATATTCTAATAGAATAGTCAAAGTGAAAAGTTCATTCCATAAGCTTGTACTGATCATAAAACAAATTTATAAATGAATAAGTAAAGATTGTTAGATCTAATAAAAGGTACATTTTGTTGTATATATTAAAATTTTGAAAAATTTCATTCTAATAGTCAAAATGAAGGCTCTCAAATTTCAAAAGAAAATTCTTTTTCTATAATCTTTTTGGGACAATAAAACAATTAGAAATGAATATAACTTAAAAATGAATAAAAATTGTATAATGACTAAAATTTTTGCAACTGAAATATAAAATATTGAAAAATTTCAATCTAATTGCCGATATGAAAACTTACAAATTTCGAAAAAAAATTCTTATTCTATAAACTTTTTGGTACCATATTTTTTTTTTAAAAATTTAAATATAAAGAAAGTAAACGTACATTTTGTTGAATATGTTTCAATTTTCAAAAATTTTTACTGTAATGGCTAAATTTTTGGGACTTGAAACAATTTTAGAAATGAATATAAAGAAAGATTGAATAAACGTATAATTTATTGAATATGTTCAAATTAAAAAAAAAATCTTGTAATGGCTAAAATTCTTATTCTATAAACTTTTTGGAACTATAAAACAATTTTAGAATTGAATAAACGTACATTTTGTTGAATATGTTCAAATTTTGAAATTTTTTACTGTAATGGCTAACATTTTTGGGACTATGAAACAATTAGAAATAAAAAATAAATTTAATTGAATATGTTCACATTTGCAAAAGAATCCACTCTAATAATTAACATGAAAACTCGTAAATTAAAAAAAAAAAATTTATTCTAAAGCTAAGCTTATTATGACAATTCAAACAATTTAAACAAAGAAATTTTGGAAAATTCTAATTGTCAACGAAAAAAAATGAAAAATTTCAACAGAAAATGTTATGAAATATTTCAATGGTAATTTTTTTTTTAAACTTTCTTGAATAAAAATAACGAATTGCAATTATGATATATAATAATTCTAAATAACATCTCACCAAAAGACTGTAATTAAGAAAAATAAAATGCATTTTTTTGTAATTCTCAACCTTGTAATAATTTTCGGAATTGTAAAATATTAAAGGACGTTATATAAAAAAAATATAAAAACTTTGCTGAGTCGTAGAAGGATTATAAAAAAAAGGATGATTATTAATTGTCGCGGTCTCATAAATTAAGCCGGGTTTTGCAAACATTTCTTTTTGCTTGGCTTGTTATTTATTTTTTTTTGTCCGTGGATGGGGATGATATAAAGCATTTTTCGTCTTGCTGTTTTGCTGGGCTGTTTGTTTTCTGTAATTTCAGTAGGGAGTAGTGGATTTTATCGGGGGGAGGACTTAATTCCGCTTAAGCCGAAACGTGTGCGAGTGTAAGCACCATTTTATCTTGGGAGTAACCTTCCCTTCAGCCGAATCCGTGCATATAAAGCGCGATTGCCACCCTTGGAAACAAACTGAAATTTCCATACACAGAGCCACGGAACGGCGTTGCGATGGGCCATCGCCTGTCTCCAAGTATCGGCACTCGTAATCCTGGACCTGGGGTATCTAAATATACGACTGAGGATTATGTTTGGCGGGAAAGAGGGGGAGGACCTGTATCGGCCCCGATAAGAAGCGTCGCGCGTACGTACACACACACACTCACACACACAGACCACCAGTATTACCAAAGAGACCTTGGGGACACCTCCTTCGACTGTGCAAGATTTACATCCACCCTCGTTTCCTCGCAAAAGCAAATTTACTACTAATGCGTTTCGAATTACATCACGAATTAAGATTGCTATTGCGCTCATTACTGTGAAGGGGGATAGAAAAAAAAAAAAAAAGTAAATACAGTATACAGAAAATGCGCGAGGGTTGTTGTCGCGTAGTCGATAAGACCTGCATAAGTCGGAATTGAAAACGTGCTTTGTTCGTGAAACTGCGATACTTACGAGTAAGGGGTGAGAAAGATGTTGCCAAGAAGTGAGAAAAAAATATATATAAGTAGCTCCGTGTGTATAGAGAACGAGCAGTGGCAGGAATTCCCCCATGCACTTAGAAGACTAAATATTTTAGTTGGAAATTAGAGGTGTCTATGTGCGGGTAATGGCATTCCGAAAATTTCGTTGAAAGAGAGATAGGAAACAATGAGGATGAGGCATATGCATGTGCGGATCCACAAATTGGGATCATAAAATATGAAACCTAATACAATAAACAGCTTACAAGCTGTATAATTTCCCCTCGACGGAGTGTTATGAATGGGGGGACGGCGGATGCTGAGGAGAGAGAGATAGTACGATCATCCCTTTTCCCCCCCACTCTTCATTCATCCATCCATCCCCCTTTCGCGTTCAACGTTCAGTCGGGCGCAAGAGTATTGTAACAGACAGCTACTCGGTTTCCTCTAGGCTTACCGACTTAAACTCACCGCTCATTGTCCTGTCATTTGATATCCGAGATAATAATTTCAATTTGTATATTGCTAAACCTTTCCCCATTCTACACCCAAAACTCCCTAAAACTCACCGTACTATCCCTGCATCACGGCACTTCCTCACACGTTCGCGCAATCCCCGAGCTTTACCTACCCCAGATTCCATCCTACCACAATCCTATTAACTGTTAACTTTCACGTTTTTTTCCCTAACATTTATCACATACACAAAACTATTATTAACATACTTTTATCAAATAAAAAATGACATTTCAATGGACAGTTGTTCATTCAATCTTCTACTTTTTCATAACCCTAACAACGTGATCAATAAATTTAAAAAAAAACAATTTACAAACTCTGAAAAAAAAAACGAGATAAATTTATCAGACAAATTGATTTTGTCAAAAAATACAATTATATAAGACAGTTATTAACACATGAATAAACGTGACATTTCAATTGACAAAAATTATCAAATTGACATTCAATAGTTAAAAACAATGTTGAAGTTTCAGAATTTTAATATAAAAAAATTAATTTGAAATTTGACAAATTCAAGTCATAAAGTTTACCAGTAAACATATCTAAATCAACTAATATGCAAACATTTATATTGTCAAAGAAGAACAAATGTATAAGACATTTAAGAACACATGAATAAATGTGACATTTTAAGTGACAACTTTAGAAGTAAATATATATAAAGGATGTCCCAAATTTAATTCAAGATTTGAATTTACCACTATTTATGCAGTAAAGTGTTGGCAACCCCAAAAAAAAAATGATACTTTACTGCTCAAATGGCGGCAAATTCAAATCTTGCGTTAATTTTGGGCCACCCTTTATATATAAATCAGCTGATTTTAGAAACATTTATATTGTGAAAAAGATCGACTTTATACAATATTTAAGACCATGTGAATAAATGTGACATTTAAATTAATACCAAATGTCAAATTGGCCTTTGGTGACATTTCATTTTTTTAACGAGTATCGTAAGAATTTTTTTTAATACAATTCAAAATCTTTGGAAGTAAATATATAATAATTTGTTTGTAATTAAACGTTACAATTAAAGATAAATCAGAATTGATATTTGGTAATATTCAACATTTTTATTTTAAAAATTCAAATCATATTGAAAATATTCAATTCAAAAATTTAAAAAGTAAATATCTTAAAACATCTATCAGAAATACCATTATCTATAGAATTTAAGTGCTTTACAAGACACATGTAAAAATACATATTCGATAAATATGACATTTGGTGACATTTAATAATTTTGTTTTTAAACAAAATTCGAAAAACGTATTTTTTTTTCAATTTACTTTTTAATTACAATTCTAAAACTATGAAAGTAAATATTTCAAAATTAAAATCCTATAAATTTCTATTATTTATTGTAACAGTTGAATATAATCAATCCAATTTAATGAAAAAACTTAAATTTTCTTCTTAAATATTAGAATTTCACAAGACATTTAAGAACACATGTTTGATTTAAGTGACATTTAAATTGACATTTGGTGACATTCAAAAATTTTGTTTTTTTAAACCCCTGTAACGTGATACAAAAATATAAAAACATCACTATTTTTATAATACAAAAAATATTAAATATTCTTTTAATTATAAACAGTAAAATTAGACAAAATTTTCAATTAAAATTCATTAAAAAATAAAGGAATGATATAATTCGCAAGTAGATTACTTAAGTTTCCTTTCTTGAAAGCAAATTTTTCAAATTATAAAAAACATACAAAATTTCACATTATTTATATAAATTTTCTTAGTTTTTAAATATATATTTTATAAGATCATTGCCACCATTACAAGAAAAAAAAAAACATAACAGATCGACAATATGTATAATGTTTTTGTAGAATTTAACTTGAGTAAAGCACGCAATAAGTCTACGGTAATTAACGTTTGGGGGACTTTGGGGATTTGGGCTGGATTTCGGTCTGTGAAAATGTTAGTCAGAGTCGTGTGACTAAGAATGTGGAGAAACTTGATGGAGGAGTGAAAATTTTTCATCCGTCGTGTTTCGTGCTTGCATTTGTAATTTCCACGAAGGAGACAGACAGTCACGCACGCACGCTTCTCCATTAATATATTTAACACAAATAGCTGTATGAAAATTTAATTAAAGGCGCGAATGATTAATTGATTCATAATTTGTACAGATTTCCATGCAACCGCATACACACCCCTAAGTGTATATAGAAAAAGAGATATAATAAAAAAAATATATACATGTATATGATTCATACGGCTTCTTTCATGCAAAGCTAATGCATTTTACAAACATTAAATTGTAATTCATTAACTTTTCTATACATTAGTTGATTGCAATGTGTATATACGTTATGTAAACTAAACGAATGAAGAAATTATTTAGTTTAATAAAATACAAATCAAGGATTTTTTTTTTCAAATACAAAAGAAATAAATATATTTATTAATAATATATATTTATCAATTTACGAACAGTCAAATTTCTTAAAAATGTAGATTTACATACTACTATTTTTTTTTCTTCAAAGACTAATTTTTCTTATATTAATTTTAACTGATTGATTAATCGTGAAAAAATTATGAATTTTGTTTAATTTTAATTGAAACATATAACATATTAAAACATATAAACAAAAATGTATAAAATCAACGTAAAATAGATCATGAGAATTTTATAGATATTGTGTTAAAATTTCAAAAGATGTAATAAATACAACGAATACAAACATTTAGTAGAAATAATATAAACTTATTCGATTTTTTTTTACAGAAATCTAATATTAATAGTAAATTCCCTAATTTTTAAGTATTTACTTTATTTTAAGCTTTCACTAAAATATTTATATAATTTACAGAACACTCAACACAATACTCAATACAACACTCAACACAATACACAAATAATTTAATTTATTAACAACAACTAAAGTTTTTATATTTTACCACTAATAAAATAAAACTCTTGATTTTCTTTTAAGACTATAAAGTATATAGCGAAACTTTCTTAAATCTTTATCTCGCGTTATTATTATTTATCTGCATAGTTTCGTATGTGTTGTTGATAAAGAAAATATATGTAGGATAAAAGCAATATTCTTACATAATCATAAAAGAAACGGCGTCTCGTAAATTTTTGTAATGTACGATATCCATAACTTTCGCTTGGATTATATTGATTTTCTCTAATATTAATATATAAAAAAATGTAAACACTTCTTTTATATATTTATGTAGCATAGCTTAGATAGGCGCGTTTCCAACATGTATTTCTTTACTAGCAACATTATTTATGTAATATTACAACAACAACAAGAAAATAAGTTAAGAATTAATGGATTTTTTTTTCGTTTGAAGTGTTTTGAAGGATTATCACATATTTTATTTATTATATAGAAATATTACATAAAGTTCATGATGTGAATGTTTCAATAAAAAATTGGATGAAAAATTAATAAATTTAAACTTTTATTTCGTTCTTTCACTTTTCAAGAAACAGTATTCATCTGAGCAAATTTTAAATACAGGTATCCCCTGACTTATGAACTTCCGAACAAAATTATAAAAGTTTGTTACAAGGAGATTATAATGTGATGAAAAAAATTAACTAACCAAACAAAAATTGATAATTTCTTCAATAAAATATAATATTTTTGGAAGATACACTAACTGTTTTATTGGATTTGTTTCTTTTGTCTACATTGAAAAGTATGTGTAAGTAAGTATTTTATTTATTTTAATCTAATACGAAATTAAACATATATAAAAGTAATAACCATCATAAAGTGTGGTAAGATAAGTATATTTTGATTTTTTTTTAATTCCCCCTACTTACGAACATATTCGACGTACGAACAATCCTTTAGAACGGAACTAGTTCGTAAGTCGGTGGATACTTGTATTTGTTTCTTAAAATTAATAATAATTAACGTAAATTTAGAGAAAAAAAATTGTAAATTGCTAAAAAAAATTAAAAAATATTTGAAAAATAATCGAAATTTTCATAAAGATTAAAACAATAAGAAGTAAAATCTGATTTGTAACAGATATTTATTTTTTTCTTTTGGTTCTAAAGAATTGTTCACTTTATTATTTACAAACTTAAAACAAAAGATATTTTTTGATACATATTTGAACATTTCTAAAAAATACAAACAAAATTGATATAAATAATCGAAATTTTCCTGAAAACAAGAAAAAAGGTATAGCAAAGTTTGGGGTCAAAAGCTTTAAGCTCTTTTCTAACAGTAATTTATTTTGTTTTTTTTGTTTGTTCTAAAGAATTGTTTACTTTATAATTTACAAATTTTGTTAATTTTCATAAGTAAAAACAATTGAATATAACAATAAATACGATTGTTAAAACAATTATACACATAATGGTAGATAAAACTATAATATTAATATTAGTGATAATACGATTGTTATCAAAATGCATCAATTTTGTTTGTAATATTTCACAAAGTGAATTGATTTGAAAGCTTTGAATATAATAACAGAATTATATTTTTTGTTGTGCAATTTGCGTGGATTATAGCTGAAATTCGGAAACCTGACAGCTGTAATCAATGAGCAAAATTTCCAACAATTACAGTAATAATTACAGACAAAAAAAGATATATAATTCTGATAACTATATCTATTTTTTGTGTAATTTGCACGGATTATACCTGAAATAGGGAAACCTGACAGCTGTAATCAAATAGTAACAATTAAAGAAATAATTACAAATAATAAATTGAATTCATAATTCTGCTAACTATATCTATTTTTTGTGCAATGTGTATGGATTATAACTGAAATTGCGCAAACCTGACAGCGGTAATCAATGAGCAACATTCCATCAAAGTTAAATGAACTATCATTTTGGATAGACGGCGACAAAACCGGGCCTCTAATTAATTGATTGACAGTGATGCATGCATCGGTTTGTATCTGGAAACACACACTGCTGGGAATTTCTCGAAATGGAATGTAATGCAAACGCTGATGATGGGCGTGATTGTTTGAAGGCAAAACCGACTGAGAATGGAGGATGCGAAGCAGCAGAGGATGAGGCTTCAAACGCAATTACCCTGCATGAAAACTGACATCCTCATCCAAATTTTATTTTTATATTATTTATGTCAGGAAGCAATGAATATGCGGAACGAAATTAATTTGCGAGCTCGTATAAAAATCAGCAAACGTTTTATATGCGCACATTTTAATATATATATATATATATAATACACATCTGCCCTGGGGATACGAGAAAAGGGTGCAAGTGGTGAAAGAATTGGAAGAAAAGGGAAGGGCCCGGAGGAAAGCATCAATTACGACGTTTAGGCCGTTTTTCGTGGGGACTTTTTGGGGAAGGAAAAAAGAGTTTTATGACGCTAATGCCTTCGGGCGTTTTTTCAGCTATTAAGAGGGAAAAGAGCGAGGGGCGGTGGCGATGGTGGAGGGACTCGAAAGCGTCGCGACGCCATCCCTTTCTTAACTGCCGGCGCCGATTCTTATCCTGGTCTTCGCATGGTAGATACTCCGACCAGATTATGGCCATTATTCATTATCATTTATCAATAATTTCACGCTGTATTGACAACGCACAAACAGCTCCACGGTAATTTATTACACTACCAAATGTACACACAATATATATCTTTCTCTCTCTATATATATATAGATATAATGCTTTTCTGCGAAATTGCGAAACGATTATGTACATATTATATTTATATACTATGTAGTGGCGGGTTTTATCACTCAAGTACCGCCACTACCGAACGTCAAAACTTAATCAAAAACGTGACGACTCCTTCAGAAAAGACTGGTGGTGCTTCACTAAGAACTAAGATCAAAGCTTACACAATGACCATGCATACCATTTTCCTCTAAAAAAAAGTTTGGCGGATATATACGCCGCATGTTCGGAAATCAAATTTAGTCTTCATGACTATGCTATAATTAAGAAACATCCTGAAGAAAAGGCAAAATCAAAATTGTTAGTAAACGTTAAACATGATATTCCTCAACCAGGTTCAAGTAATCAAAAGAGACAGTAAAGAGAAAACTAAAGTTTCTTAAATTTTAATATATTTCATTTAATTGCTTTTATATTTATGAAGATAATACATGTTTGGTATAATTACAAAGATCTGAAACGGGTTTTGGACGTACAACAGAGACAGCATTCTATATTATATAATGTTTAAAAATTTGCACATACATATAATTTTGCATGAGTTAAATATAAAATAAATAGGCGGATATATCCGCCGCTCGTCCGAAAATTAAATCTGACTACGCAATTACGATTTGTGTCACATTCACATTTCTGCAAAATTGCGAAACTATTATGTACGTATTATATGTATATACTATGTAGTGGCAGGTTTTATCACTCAAGTAGCGCCTCTACAGAAAGTCAAAACTTAATAAAAAACGTGACGGCTCCTACAGAAAAGACTGGTGGTGCTTCGCTAAGAACTAAGATCAAATCTTACACAATGACCATGCATACCATTTTCCTCTAAAAATAAGTTAGGCGGATATATACGCCGCTCGTTCGGAAATGAAATTTTCAAGATTATGCTATAATTACGAAACATCCTGAAGAAGAGAAAAAATCAAAATTCTCTAGACTAATTGTTAGTAAACGTTAAACCAGGTTTGTTAAATTTTAATATATTTCATTTAATTGCTTTTATATTTAGGAAGATAATACATGTTTGGTATAATTACAAGGATCTGAAACTGATTTAGGACGTACAACAGAGACAGCACTCTATATTATATAATGTTATATAATTTGCACATACGTATAATTTTGTATGAGTTAAATTAAAATAAATGGGCGGAAATCGAATCTGACTACGCAATTACGATTTGTATCACATTTTAGATACACCCTGAGGAAAAGGCAAAATCAATGTCCTCAATCAGGTTCAAGTAGAAATAGTGAAGAGAAAACTTTTATATTTGATACATGTTTGGTATAAGTACAAGGATCTGGATTGGATTAAGGACGTGTAACAAAGATACCACTGTATATTATATAATATATAAAAAAAAAAACTTATGAATTTCCACTTGAAGTTGCAGTAGCAGTTGCAACTCTCTCTCTCCAGTTGGATGGGAATTCGCGGCTCGAGTTTCTCTTCCGATATTACTGACGGGGGTTAATTTTAATTAGGACGAAAAGTTAACAACTGCGAGTGTTTCCAAGTGCAAAATTATAACAGCGCTCACGTATAACTCGCTTAGCTGTATCGCTCATCCTAAGAGTTAATCGATACAACAAATTTTACTTTATTCATATTTATTTCACTTTAATTTCTTTCTTCTACATTACAAAATAAATTAATTATATAATTGGCTTTCTTCGTTAGCATTTTCATTTAAATTAAATATGTAATTACATTAGTTTATTAACAAAATTTGATTCGTTTATTTCAGAAACGAGAAGTTAT
Source organism: Nicrophorus vespilloides (assembly GCF_001412225.1). Classification (NCBI taxonomy): domain Eukaryota; kingdom Metazoa; phylum Arthropoda; class Insecta; order Coleoptera; family Silphidae; genus Nicrophorus; species Nicrophorus vespilloides. Next base: position 131,816 of record NW_017098258.1, read on the forward strand.
TTTGTATTATTTACTTATTAACAATACATTCAATTTTTTATTATTTGTAATACTTATTTTAAGTTAAAACAATTAATTAATTATATTCTTTATATAAAACTATACTTAATGCAATCAATTCAACGATACTTCATAAAAATAAACCAGAATTCCAAATAATGTCTACAATTCCTTTTTATTGTTTCTTGTCATTGTTATATGAAATAAATCATTACTCCTTTCATACAAATTAGATAAATATTATTAATTACCAATTAAAAAGTAATTACATTAATTTATTATCAAACTTGTTTAGTTTATATTAAAAATAAGAAGTTCGAGAACCAAAGTTTTTTGATATTTATTATTTAATAAATTCAATTATTTATAATTTATTATACCTATATTAATGGAAGACCATTAATTAATTGTATTTTCATAGAACTATACTTAATGCCTTCAATTCAATGATATTTAAGAATAAATAGAATTAGAATTCGAAATAATGTATACATTTATTTTTCTTGTTCCTCGTCGTTGTTATATGGAATAAATTATTTTTTTATTTTGTCGTCTAGACACGACACTGGAATTTTCTATACATCTTTTTTTTATCACTTTTACTACGTTTCATTCAATGATTGTGATTATTTTCGAGAAGTCGAGAAGTCGTTTTGCATTTTTTATTCAAATTAATCTGGTTCAAGTTCAAGTTTAAAGAGTTCTTTATGTATAGAATACAATTTTATTTAATTATGTAATTAAAAACTAATATTTTATTAATTACATCTCGACTTTTAAACTTAATTTGTTCTTAAAGACTATTAGAAAACAAAAACTATTTTTTCCCATGAGTTTTAAAAAACTTAATTATTGCATAAAATGTTATACAAACTCAATGAAAATAGATAAAATCACAAAGATTTTTGCAGTTAATTTCTTTTTACAAAAAAATAGTAAAAGTGATATTTATTGTAACAACTATAAAATTGAATCAAATAATAATAAATAATTAAAGCCTTTTGTATGTTGTTATACAATAAGTTTTGTTTATTATTAAATAATGCAAATATAGACCAAAATGTAACTTCACTTAATTTTTAATATTTCATTTGTATACTTAGTTATGTAATCTAGCAATGTTATAGTAATTTAACATTTGTAATTATACTAATGAAGTTTATAATAGTTAACTATTACTCTTATGCTTACTACTTAAAATTCAATTATTTGACAAAGACTTTTAAAGAGAAAGAAAGATAAACCAGATTTCAATATTTTTATCCAAAATCTTGTTTGTATGTAATGATTTGTCAGATATATATAATTGATTTTATAAAACGAAAGTTTCCTATTAATTTCATCAAAAAAGTGATTGTACTTTGCTTGTTATTCTAAGGAAAAATGAATACAGTTACGTAAATCTATTATACTTCTTACATAAAATTAAATTTACTTAAATGTGACTTATATTTAGAGATAAACATCATTTCAGTATACAGTAAAACCTACATTACAAAAACTTTATTATGTGGTTAAAATTTTGCACATTTTAAAAACATTTAATTTTGTATTGTACATATGGAGAAATACATAATTCACTGGTACTCGTGATAATCCAAAACGCGCATGTTCTTGTGATTCATTGGTTCAAAATAGACTTAAAGAATCGTTGGAGCAGGTAGTACATATGCACTGATAGGGAACATTACAATGGTACTAATGCCGTTGGAATTGGTTAGATTTCATCAACCGCATAAAAAGGATCGTATATAAACAGGTTCTACTGTATTAATAAAAAGTAATTTATAAAGTACTTTAATTAGGAATTAAAAAGAAACAAATACTGAAACGTAATTTGAGTAAAAGGATATTATTAATATTCGATTTAATTAATTGCAGCGTACAAATATAATAACGATAATGTGGGTCATCCACGTAGTGGACATACACTGAATAAGTAATGCATCGCTCGAATTGATTTGAACACACATACTCCATACAGTTTACTTTAGTTAAATCGATTATTCGTTTCAATTTTTACAAATGAAAGCACATAATTTCATTTATAAAAAGAAAAAAGTGAGTGTAATACTCATAAAATTTAATTTTTGTTTATTTCTTCAATTTTATATGTAGTTTCAGTATATGTTTGTTATGGACTAGAGGGTATTTATACATTTTTATTTTATTTAATTACTAGTAAAATGCAAATGTTTTATTTTTTATTAATTATGTTTATTTCATTATGCAATGATTTTTTTATGATATTCAAAGTTCGTTTTTTACCTTTCTTTATTCGATTATCTATTTTCAATTTCTTACTGAAAGAACATAATTTTATTTACAATAATAATACAAAAAATAATAGTAATATTTTACACCTTCAAATAACTTATAATATAATATATGTGTCTTTTACAAATTATTTGTGTAATTTTATATAGAAAATCTGTTTTTTTTGTATGTCTAATTGCAGTTAAAATTTTGTAATATATAATTTTTTGTTAATTAAATTTGATTTCATTGTGTAGAGATGTAGTGAGGATTTCAAAGTTAAGTGACAAAGCTTTGGCTATGTTTAGCTGTACATTGTTATCACTTAGCTCAGTCAACAGCGTATGGAAATAATCCCATCCGCCACAAACATATTACATTTAATTATAAGTTTTGAGTCGCCAAAGAGCTTTGCGCTCGATACAGTGGGAATAGATTGTTATAGTTAAATCCAGACACCTTTCAAGAGAACCACGAAACTCGATTCATTTCATCGATCAGCCCCTTTATATATAACAAATACAAATATACACAAACATACACACTCTGAGTAATGCACAACGCAAATCAGTCAACAAAGGAATAGGATCTTAATAATTCTGCAACGCTTGTTTGCTACAAACACAATAGACACAACACGTTTAATTAATGCAAATAATGATTTTCAGAACAAACATAAAAAAAAATGTAATTCTATTTAGTTATAATAATGTAATAAAGTTTATGTCATTATTTATTTATTGTTAAATAACAATTAATGATTATTCATTAATTAATTTTTCTATTCATAAAATGGATTTTCAAAAATATTCTTAAGCAAAAATATAATTGTGATTTGTATTCGCGAATTTAGAAATATTCTGATAATTTTTCATTATTTTGATCAGTATTTTCATTCATAAAGATAAAGAATAATATAATTGTTCATTTTTGTATTTGTATTTTCATTAAAAAAGATGATTGTGGCAACTTTTTTCCTGGAAATTTTAGAAATATTTTTATTTTTATTCATTACTTTTATACGTATTTTCATTTCTAGAGTTAATTTTGAGATCTGTTTTGTCGTGAATTTACAAATGCTTGGACAATTTTTAATTATTTTGATTATTATTTTCATTCATAAAGTTAAAATTTGATATCTTCTTTGCTGTTAATTTATAAATATTCTAGAATGAAAAATATAATTGTTCATTTTTTGTATTCGTATTTTCATTCAAAAAGATAATATTGAAAACATTTTTATTGTAAATTTAGAAATATTCTTATAATTTTTCAATATTTTTTATTATTTGCATTAGAATTCATAAAGATACAATTTTAGATCGGTTTTGCTGTTAATTTAAGAAATTTAAGAAAATTTAGAAATATTCTTATGATTGTGAAATACACATTTTATATATGTGTATTTTCACGCGTAAAGTTTATTTTGCGAACTTTTATCTTAATAAATTCAAAATAGTTCATTTTTTATCTTTATTAAATAAATATACCCGGCGCATCCACTATTAAAATAATTATAATTATATTATTTCTTATTTTAGTATAAAACTTTCATAACTTTTAACATTAAAACAAACAACATTATTTTAAAGAATTATTCATGTTATGTAAAATTCAGTTTATGTGAACAAATAAGAATTTGTTGTGGCTATCAACGCAGGTATTTTGGAGGTGTTCAACTAAAGCGCAGATATTCACGCAGGTGTTTAATTCAAAATATAAGTATTCACGTCGGTGTTTAATTAAAACGTAGGTGTTCAATTAATACGTAGATGTTCATGCGGGTGTACACTTAAAACGCGAGTGTTCAGTTAATACGCATGTATTCATGCAGGTGTTCCATTACTACGCAGGTGTTCAACTAAAACGCAGGTGTTCCTGCAATTATTCATGCAGGTATTAACGCAGGTGTACAATTAAAACGCATGTATTAATGCAGGTGTTTCAATACTACGCAGATGTTCAATTAATACGCAGGTGTTCAACTAATGCGCAGGTGTTCGTGCAATTATTCATGCAGGTGTACAATTAAAACGCATGTGTTCATGCAGGTGTTCCATTACTACGCAGATGTTCAATTAATACGCAGGTGTTCGTGTAATTAATTATACATGCAGGTGTTCCATTACTACGCAAGTGTTCAATTAATATGCATATGTTCAATTAATACGCAGGTGTTCGTGCAATTATTCATGCAGGTGTACTATTAAAACGCATGTATTCATGCAGGTGTTCCATTACTACGCAGATGTTCCATTAATACGCAGGTGTTCAACTAATACGTAGGTGTTCGTGCAATTTATTATACATGCAGGTGTTCCATTACTACGCAGGTGTTCAATTAATATGCATATATTCAAGTAATACGCAGGTGTTCAATAAATATGCAGGTGTTCAACTAATAGGCAGGTGTCCGTGCAATTATACAAGAAGGTGTTCTATTACTACACATGTGTTTAATTAATATGCAGATGTTCAATTAATACGCAGGTGTTTGTTCAATTATTAATGCAGGTGTTCACGCAGGTGTACAATTGAAAAGCAGGTATTCATGCAGGTGTTCAATCAATGATTGTTTTCTTATCTTTGCAGCTGCAAAAGTTTATTTTTATTTCAACTAAAACTTAAACAAAACCAATTATGATTTTATACCATTAGTAAAACATGTTAAAAATTAATAATTTTATAAAATTATTTATTATTTGTCTTCATATTTTCATCCATAACGTTAATTTGTAGATAATTTTCTTAGATAATTTAAAAATAAAGTAAAGCATAGTTTTGTTGCTTTAATTTAATATTAAATAATATAAAAAAAAAACTATTTTTTTTAAGAATGCATAATTGTTAAATTAAATGTTTATTTATCAACAACGTTGATGAAAAATAAAGCAAAATATCTCCTGATTGTTAGACGAACCAAAAATTGCAAACACGTCTATTTTTTTTTGTTTGCGTTTTCTTTGCATTTTTATGATTTCGAAACAACAAATACGCACACGAACGAAATTAATAGACGGATGATTATCAAACGACTACAAATATGAAAACAGTTTTTTTGTTGTTGTCATTATTGATTATATTTCCAATTTTAAAATGCAACAACAAAACCAAACCAGTTTCAGTATAAATGCAACAAAATTTAAAAAAGAAATAAACGTATCGTGCGTTTGCATAACGATTTGCAACAACAATACAAAAAAAACTGTATATTTGCATCATACTTAATTGAATGTCATTCAAACTTGACGAATGTTTAATTGATTTATAGAATAACTGATTGAATTGATTTATGGAATAATTTTGCAAAATATGTAAATAATTTCATTACTTATTAGATAAACAAAAAAATGTGATGCAATTTTCAAAAAATTCTATACATTTTAACAATTTCATAAAAGTTTTATTTTATAATTATAAACTATTACAAAATAACCTTTAAGATATTTCTACTATAATACAATACAAAACTATAGAAATAAACCATTTTTTTTTAATTTTTCTAATTAATATACATACACTTTATCCATAAAACTAAATAGCAGTACAAATAATAGAAAATAGTATAGAACTTTACAAATTTTACTAAATATTTAGGTACATATTCAAAATTCATTTCTATCTAATTTTCTGATTAGTATAAGCATCAAATGATTTAAGTATGAACTAGATTATTGTGAAATTATGTTAAAAACTGCATATGTTTTTGCTTATAAATATCTAATACATAACTCAATGCAATCAGTTAAAAAAAAACTAGTTTATTTTATGTCTGTAATCATTTCCCCTTTACATCACAATTAGGATATTCTCACAAAAACATAGAAGTTATGTATTAAGATCCAATCCCAAGGGACCAAAGGCCTAAAACCCATTAGCTTCCTTCAAAATTTATGACCTAATTTCAAGAACCTTTTTTTTCTTAAATATTTATTACCTTTCCAAACTAAATAAATTTAAGCCAAATTTTGAATAAAATTATTAAATAAATTGCAATAAATAACTTGATAAATGGTCGAAATTGTTGAATTTTGGGATTTGGTGTTTTATGAGACGGGTGGATGTGGATTTTTTCACGTAAAATTTGTATATTTTTGTATTTGTATGTTAGGAAAAATAAAAAGAGGACTAATTGCGTGGGCGTCAGTCGGCACGTGCTCGGTTTTCCAGTCTAGTTGGTGTCTGGTCCAAAGTTAACTCGGCCAGTTGGAATGTCAACAGGAGGGGCAGCAGCAGCAGTAGAGAGATAACTTTGTTATCCTCGAGTTCTCGACATAACTCAAACATTAGAGCAGCCGCGTAAAATTGCATCAAGCTCGTAATTGGAATAATATTATTTAATACTATAAAATAACCAGATGTTATTCCCTCTAGCGCCCGTTTTACCCAAGCCGAATCCAATTTCGTTCCTTCCTTCCAGAGAACAACCCTTAAACCTCGCATCCACCATTCAACCGTTAATGACGACTTTCCCACCGTTAAACTAAACAATCCAAATTTGATAGTTCAGATTATTACCTAAATTAGCATCAATAAACGCCCTTAAATTTACTTATTTCCATAATAATTTGTATGCTTCTCGTACAGCAGTCAAGAATTTTTTTTTAGGGGTGTAATTTATGATGGGTTCAAGAGCACAAAAGGGGAAAGTATTTGAGAAGCTATAAAAATTGTCTAAAAGTTTGCGTTCAAAAAAAGATTTTTTTGAAACGGATTTACGACGGCCAATAAACTCCGTCGGGACTTTGGCCTCCTGAATCGATGTTAAATCATCGAATCGGTAGACATTTCAATTTCGCAGCCCATCCTTGTACATACACATCACATTGAGACCAAAAGGCGACCTTCTTTCTCTCTTTCCCTCGTTTTCTCCTTTCCTCCTTTTAGCCGTGCACTTTTCAAAGAAAACTCGCCGCCGCAACTTTTTCAATTTCCACGTGAAAGGGGTGGAAATTGGAATTATTGCGCCCGCTTCGACATGATAAATGTCAGAAGCATTTCACCTCGACATTCGAACACACATGCATTCTCGAGCTATTTTAAAAAGAGATTTTAAACACGTATACTTTTTTTTTCTTTCTATGTACTTTTCCATAGTTCTTTATAATATTTGAAGTACTTGTTACTTTCATAATATAGAAACTCTTTCAAAAATAACTTAACTTATCTGTAGTAACTAAGTCTAAAAATATATAAGTTGGTATTTTTCTCAATTCTCAATAATACTTGAAATTTTTGTTACAAAATATATTTCATAACTTACAAGAACACTAATATATTTTCATAACTTATAAGAATTTTTTTCTATATCCTTTTCTTTAGTTCTTTATAATACTTAAGGTATTTGTTACTATATATTTTTTATAATTAACCAGCAACACTTACAGAAACATACTAAAACTTTAACCCTGTAGTAAGTCTAGTGATTTCAAAAAATCAATTGATACTGTAACCATAAGAAATATGATGTCATTTGAATTAATAACATCTATGTTGATATTTGATATAAATACATGTCTGTTGTCAATGTACACTAGATCAGAGTTTCTCATAGCAATTGGATTGACAGCTTTCATCTTGTATCAAAGCGAGAAACTGATGAAATACTCTTAGCAATTGAATCATAAAATAACAACTGTTACCTTGTATCAAACCGAAAACCTGTTGAAATACTCTGAGCAATTAGTTCGCAAAATTATGACAGCTGTCATTTTGCGTCATAGCGAGGATTTGGTGAAATACTTTTAGCAAGTGAATCGCGTAATGACAGCTGTCACCTTGTGTCAATGCGAGGAACTGGTGAAATACTCTTAGTAATTTAATTTTGAATTGACAGCTGTCACCTTGTGTCAAAGCGAGAAACTGCTGAAACACTCTTAGCAATTGGATCGCAGTACAACAAATAATCGAGACACATAAAGGTTGGAAAACGCTGCACTAAACAATTAACATTTCAAGCAGTACACAACATGAATACGTTGCAAATACTGAAGTAACGAAGTATAAGTATAATAATATATATTCAAATACATTAACATATAATCCATTTTTCAAGCAAAATATTGCTTTTTCATTTATATTATAATTGCATTGTCTCAGAAAACTTCCTTGCAAAAATCGCAAAGCGAAGAAATGATAGCTTCCTGAAATGATAGCTGTCACCTTGTATCAAAGCGAAAACCTGGTGAAATAGTCTGAGCAATTAGTTTGCGAAATTATGACAGCTGTCATTTTGCGTCAAGCGAGCATTTAGTGAAATACTTTTAGCAACTGAATCGCGTAATGACAGCTGTCACCTTGTGTCAATGCGAGGAACTGGTGAAATACTCTTAGTAATTGAATTTTGAATTGACAGCTGTCACCTTGTGTCAAAGCGAGAAACTGTTGAAACACTCTTAGCAGTACAACAAATATTTGAGACACATAAAGGTTGGAAAACGCTGCACTAAACAATTAACATTTCAAGCAGTACAAAACATGACTACGTTCCAAATACTGAAGTAATGAAGTACAAGTATAATTATATATATTCAAATACATTTCTGAAGTATTTAACATATAACCCATTTTCAAGTAAAAATATTGCTTTTTCATTTATATTAGAATTGCATTGTCTCAGAAAACTTTCTTGGAAAAATCGCGAAGCGATGAAATGATAGCTGTCACCTTGTATCAAAGCGAAAAACTCGTTAAATATTCTGAGCTGTTAGTTCGCGAAATTATGACAGCTGTCACTTTGCGTCAAAGCGAGGATTTGGTAAAATACTTTTAGCAGCTGAATCGCGTAATGACAGCTGTCACCTTGTGTCAATGCGAGGAACTGGTGAAATACTCTTAGTAATGGAATTGTGAATTGACAGCTGTCACCTTGTGTCAAAGCGAGAAACTGCTGAAACACTCTTAGCAATTGGATCGCAGTACAACAAATATTTGAGACACAAAAAGGTTGGAAATCGCTGCACTAAACAATTAACATTTCAAGCAGTACAAAACATGACTACGTTGCAAATACTGAATTAATGAAGTACAAGTATAATTATATATATTCAAATACATTTCTGAAGTAATTAACATATAATCCATTTTTCAAGTAAAAATATTGCTTTTTCATTTATATTATAATTGCATTGTCTCAGAAAACTTTATTGGAAAAATTGCGAAGCGAAGAAATGATAGCTGTCACCTTGTATCAAAGCTGGTGAAATACTCTGAGCAATTAGTTTGCGAAATTATGACAGCTGTCACTTCGCGTCAAAGCGAGGATTTGGTAAAATACTTTTAGCAACTGAATCACGTAATGACAGCTGTCACCTTGTGTCAAAGCGAGAATCTGCTGAAAAACTCTTAGCAATTGGATCGCAATACAACAAATATTTGCGACACATAAAGGTTGGAAAACGCTGCACTAAACAATTAACATTTCAAGCAGTACAAATCATGACTACGTTGCAAATACTGAAGTAATGAAGTACAAGTATAATTATATATATTCAAATACATTTCTGAAGTAATTAACATATAATCCATTTTTCTAGTAAAAATATTGCTTTTTCATTTATATTATAATTGCATTGTCTCAAAAAACTTTCTCGGAAAGATCGCGAAACGAAGAAATAGAGTTAATTCGTTTAAAATTTATAAATTCCATAATTAATACATGCAGGATGGGGGAGGACATTTTGCGGAATGCATCTTAATTATCATCCCCAAAGAGGCGGCGCTGCAGTCACCAAGTCCACCTCATTCTTCCTCCACCACACCAATATATATATATATGTATATACATATTTATTTTATGAGTGTGTGTGTATTTCCATCCTTTTTCCTTACCCCTCGTTCGGGCTTTAATTAGAGATCTCATTAACTCCGGAAACCTTAATTATTGCAAATCGCGGGCGCGCGAGAAAGTCGTTTGCATAATCATTCTGCCAACCCATAACCCGCCTCTTATTCGTTTTTTTAATTAACCAAAGAAAATACTGAAGGAGTGAGATGAGAGAGAGAAAGAGAGATGAGAGCAATCGAAAAATTCTGTTGCAACATAAATTCGTTTCTTTGAATGTTTCCAAACCGGAGGAGGAAATAAAACAAAATTAAAATGGAACGAGAATCCACTATTTCTTTCTCTCTAACTCACTCTCCTCACCCTCACATCTCCTTTCTCTCTTTCCTCCCTTTTCTCCGTTATCTTCCCTCTAATTTAGGATCATTGTTTTTGGCTCCGCTCCGGCCGTAAAATCCGAACCAAGTGTTGATTACTTCCAACGATAATATCAGCTCATTAACATTAACTAACATTAAAAAGAATAAAACATGCTCGGTTATTTTAATTCCAAAAAACACAAATAGTGCAAAAACCCGCATCTCCACAAATACTTTTAAAATCCTAACATTTTTTTCTTTGTCTCTCTCCATATAACTGTAACATTCTAATTAGTAATTCTCATTTATTCACACTACAAACTAACAAATAAATATAAAATTTTGATATTACAATTTGATGCAAAAATAAAGTTTTTATTTCACCCACAAATATAATTAAAATAAACAAATAAATTTTAAATTAATATAAAAAATCTCTGCAAAACGTGCCAATTTCTGATTGAAATATTAATTAAATTGCAAATAAATTTAAGTTTAAGGTAAACATTTTCATATTACGTAATAAGAAATAAATTTGCAATTGTAAAAAATTAGTGATTTTTTTTGTGAAAATTTATTAAATAACAAATTTATTTCATATACAAAATGAAACTATGTAAAAACTCTTACAGATTAAGAAATAAATGAAAATTAATCATTCTGATATTTCATATTGGTTCGTATATATTATTACAAAAGAAAATTTCAAATTTTATTCTAAGGTTCAAAAATTATGTTTGAAAAATGCGTTTCTATAAATATATTTTTTAATGGTTTAAACATTCATAAAAGAACACATGTCATTAAATAATGGTGGACACTGAGTTCGTCGCAAAGCTTATCTTTTCTCTTTTATAGTCGACACTTAAAATTCTGAAAATTATCATATCATTTACTGAAGAAGTTGGTCGACAGTGGACACGTTTTATGCAACGTTAAACGCAAAGCTCCGAAGGACGATAAGGAAATGAGTAATGGCTCCTGAAATTTGTTCGGGTCGAAGAACTTCGAGACTCTGAGATTTCTATTATAAATTTTGTGCGCAGATGAAGACGTTCTTCCATACAATTATTTGTGTCCCTCCGATGTTTAGAAGATGCAAAGAGCAAATATAAATCGTTGGAAAATCGAAGGACCTACTGGATGGAGGACGAGATCTCTCTCTTTTTCCATTGCTTATATAATAGAAGAGGAAACTGCTCGAAAAAGAAGTAAAATCCGAACGCTGAAAAGCGAGCTGCTGCTGCTGTATTTGCAAAGAATCAACATGGAAAGTAACTTACAGGACAATTCTGAAAGGACACTCTTCGAAAGAATAGTATATTAAGCCAAAAGCATATTTGTTCTGCATTTTTATCTTTTAACTATTAGTTCTTTGTTAAAGATTTTCAAATTATTAATATTCAAATTATACGAATTATTTGACTTATATTTTATTAAATTATTCTTTAGAGTGAAAATACATTTATTTGAACATTTAAATTAAAATTTACTTAGGTTTTATGTAAATAGTAAAAATTATATTTTATCTTAAGAAAAAAACCTTGAGAAATTCTAAAATCTTTATTTTTTCCATTCATATTATTACAATAATTCGAACTATTTGAAAAATCTCAACTTGTTTTGAAATTTCTAAACCGGGGTATTTTGAATCCGGATTGATTGAAGCCGCACTATGTGAGGTTTTGAAGTATACTTTTAAGCATTAAAAATGTTTAGAAATACACTAAAATCTTTATTTTTTCCAACATAATTAGTTCAATATTCCGGAGTATTTGAAACTCAACTAATTAAAAACCGAAAATTTAGTTTGTTCTGAAATTTTTAAACCGGACTATAGTGAATCTGAAATGATCGAAGCCGCACTATGCGAGGTATTGCTGTATACTTTTAATCATTAAAAAATCTTGAAAAATACTCTAAAATCTATATTTTTTCCATTTACATTTTTACAATAATCAGGACTATTTGAAACCCAACTAAAGAATACTGAAAATTTAGTTTGTTCAGAAATTTCTAAACCGAACTATCGTGAATCTGAAATAATAGAAGCCGCACTATGCGAGGTATTGATGTATACTATTAATCATTAAAAAATCTTGAGAAATATAATAAAATATTTATTTTTTTCCATTAATATAATCATAAAATTCCGGACAATTTGAAACTGAACTAATTGAAGACTAAAAATTTTATTTGTTATGAAATTTTCAAACCGGACTTTAGAGAATCCGGATTGATTGAAACCGCACTATGCGGGCCATTGTTGTATAATTTAATTATTAAAAAAAATTGATAAATTTTCTAAAATCTTTACTTGTCCATTCATATTATTACAATAATTTGAACTATTTGAAATATCTCAACTTGTTTTGAAATTTCTAAACCGCACTATTGTGAATCCGGATTGATTGAAGCCGCACTATGCGAGGTTTTGAAGTATACTTTTAATTATTTTTAATGTTTAGAAATACTCTAAAATCTTCACTTTTTTCAACATAATTAGTTCAATATTCCGGACTATTTGAAACCCAACTAATCAAAAACCTCTGCGAGGTATACTTTTAATCATTAAAAAATCTTGAGAAAAACATTAAAATCATATTATTACAATAATACGAACTATTTGAAACTCAACTAATCGAAGACTGAAAATTTAGTTTGTTTTTAAATTTTTAATCCAGACAATAATGAATCTCAATCCGGATTGAAGCCCCACTATGCGAGGTATTTCTGTATACTTTTAATCATTAAAAATCTTGAAAATGCTCTAAAATCTATATTTTTCCATTTATATTTTTACAATAATCAAGACTATTTGAAACCCAACTAAGGAAGACTGAAAATTTAGTTTGTTTTGAAATTTCTAAACCGGACTGTAGTGAATCTGAAACGATCGAAGTCGCACTATGCGAGGTATTAAAATCATATTATTACAATAATCCGAACTATTTGAAAATTTTGTTTGTTTTGAAATTTTGAAACCGGACTATAGATAATCCGGATTGATCGAAGCCACACTATGCAAATTATTACTATATAGTTTTATTTATTAAAAGTTCTTGATAAATGCAGAAAAACCAATTTTTTTTCCTCAAATAAATACATGTTTTACTCAATAATTTTAGATTTCTTCGTAACGGCAATAAAACTATAAAATTTTAATCCACAATTATAAGCAATGTAATAATTCGCAATGGATACAATGTAATATATGTATGTTGAAAAGATGACCGACGGCAATTAGGAATTTCCATATTATTCACAGGAAATTATCTCGCACTGAAAATTTAATGATGCAATTTCGCAAATTACCCATTAGAAAATAACATAAATCAATCCGCACTTACATAACTTTTTCGTACTTTAGAAATGAGGTTCATTAAGTTAATTATTACCTAAGGTCGATGAACCACAACCGCCACATGCATGCATACATTTCTTTAATTGCAAACAATAAAAAAAAGTATTGTTAATTTATAAACAATCTATAAAATGAAAACAATTAAGAAATTTATTAGTAAATACAAATTTTATTTCTTTTTATGGAAAAGGAACAAAACAATTTTAATTTATAAACCAAGTTTCTAATTAGTTTCTGTAAGTTAATTACTTTAGTTCGATAATATTGTAATTACATTTTGCAATTTTCAAAGAAAATACAGTGGAACCTCGCATAACGAGCATTTCGCTTAACGAGCAAAATGAGTTGTAAGAAAAATGACTCGTTTAACGAGCGACGTTTTGCATAACGAGTGACGATGAGAAGGTTACATCATTTTTAAAACTTGTGTACACATATTATTTGTATTTTTGAATATGTTTCACAATATACTATACTTGTTTTTGTTATTGACGTTGATTATTATAGATATTATTTATAGATCTAATGATTTATTTCTTATTTTGTAGATAATTTTAACTGTTATGAAACTCACGATTTTATTATGATTCTACTACCAAATGGTTTCTCTTTTTATTAGACTTTTCTTTCTGATGCAAACAAATATCAGTTAGCACTCTTCAGTATCCTCAACAATTGGTACTTGCAGTATAACTAAACGGAAATTTGAAAATAATTCATACGTATTTTTTAGAATGGATTAAACTCATTAAACGAGGTTCCTCTGTATATTTCAATTTATAATTACCTTAATTATGGTAAATTTCTTTGATTAATTTAATATCATGATTGTAATTATGCAAATAATTAATAAAAAAAATGTATTTAAATTTATTTACAAAAAAAAATACTGAAAGAAAATAAATAATACAGATGTGATTAAATTTTTTGTTGAAACAATATAATTTTCATTTTGTATAAATCAAAAAAAAAAGGAAGAAATAAATGAGCAAAACTGTTGTATTAACTAAATAGAAACAATTCATCAACTGATTATGCAGTCGAGGACTGTGCTGCTCTATAAATGCGAGGAAATTAATTCCGATCATTAAGTGAAAATGGGAAAACGGTTTCCACAGTGTACACAGATTAATTGAAATGCACGATGGTGCAGCTGCAGCCAGCCAAGTCAGGGCATGATGACAAACAGCGGATTTAAAAAAAATATGCACGGAATCGCATACATAATACATGCAAATTTTAAATAATGAAAATGTTAAATATACTGCTAATTTCGTACGCTGTTCCATTAAAATTATCATCCCTCTTCTGTATTGCATTCTGCACCCTCTCTCACTAGCTCCGCCATCTATTAAAACACGTCCTAAAGACGTGTTTTCACTAGTCCTGCTTTAATTGAGTGTACTATTTCGAAGGGGGTAAATAATGTGGGGGAAGATGTATTCTCTTTGTACTGTGAAATTAGGGGTTGCTTTGTTATGAAATGTTTTGAAAATATAATTGAATTTAACATATTTTTTTTGGATGTATTTGTCGGTTCTATCATCGTACTGTTTGAAACCGGACTAATTGAAGACTTGAAAACCGCATAAAAATTAACTGCACAATAATAAACTTGATTACATAAGGGGAAAAAAACATTTATAAATAATAACAATAATGGGTTCCGGCAATATCCCGGACTGTTTGAAACCGAACTAATCGAGGTCTTTCAAACCATAAACTAGATAAAAAGAATTGACTTAATACGCAAAATAAGATCATTTATGTATAAAAAAAATAGGTTCAGGCAATATTCCGGACTGTTCGAAACTGGACTAATCGAGAACTTTAACTGCATAAAGATAAACTAAAAAAGACTTAATAAAGCAATCAAATATCACTTATGAAAAAAATATAATCGTTCCAGCAATATCCAGAACTGTTTGAAAAAGGACTAACCGAGGGCTTTATAACCGCATAAAAATAAACTGTACAAGAATAGACTTGATTGTATAAGGGCAGGACTAATCGAGGACTTTAAAACCGCACAAAAAGAGACCTGATTGTACACAGTGCATAAATATTATCTACGTATATAAGTATAATCGGTTTCAACAATATACCGGACTGTTTGAAACCGGACTAATCAAGGACTTTATAATTGCATAATGATAAACAACATAAAAAGACTTGACTTAATAAAGGGATAAATGATCACTTACGTATAAAAAAAATAATCAGTTCCAGCAATATCCCGGACTGTTTGAAACAGGACTAATTGGGTACTTTAAAACCGCAGAAAAATATACTGCACCAAAAGAGACCTGATTGTATAAGTGCATACAAATCATTTACGTATAAAAATATAATCGGTTTTGACAATATATGGAACTGTTTGAAACAGGACTAATCGAGGACTTTAAAACCGCACAAAAAGAGACCGGATTATATAAGTGCTTAAAAATCATGCATGTATATAAATATAATCGGTTTTGACAATATACCGGACTGTTTGAAACCGGACTAATCAAGGACATTATAATTGCATAAAAATAAACTATAAAGAAAGACTTGACTTAATAAAACGATACGTATACAAAAATAATCAGTTCCAGCAATATCCCGGACTGTTTGAAAAGGACTAATTGGGGACTTTAAAACTGCAGAAAAATAAACTGCACAAAAAGATACCTGAATGTATAAATGCATACAAATCATTTAACATATTTATTATTTATAATTTATTTATTATTTATAAAAATATAATGCATAAAAATAAGACTTGATAATCATCCAACCAGACTATTATTAATCCGGACTAATCGAAAACAGACTATGCGAGGAATTGCTGTATTCTTAATTTCACTTTTGAAATCATCAAATTCGACTAATTTTTTAGAATTTATTTTTCTGAATTTAAATTTAGTTTCTTTTGAATTACCCAACCGGACTGTAGTAGATTCGCAATGACCAAAACCGGACTATGTGAATAATAAGTATTCTCTACATTTTTCTGCTCTCAAATCTACTTATATTATTCTAATTCGCATATATTTTGAGCATTTTTACATCAAAAATGAAAACTTTAAATTCTTAAAACCTAATTAAAATAATAAAGATAATAATCAAACAGTCCAATCGTTTCGATAAAGTTTCTCAAATTTTTAATTTGAATTGGAAATTTAATTTCCCCATAAATAAATGCATATTCAATGTGCAATTGTGCAAGGGTGAGTCGAGGACGATTTCCTTTCCTTTTACTCCGGCCATGATTGGAAAAGGAATTCAAGCGATTTTTCGCCGAAGAAAATTTCAGCCTCCGCGCAGCAAGAAGAGAGGACGACTCTAACGAAATTTTACAATTTAAATTTTCGCAAACCGGCTTTTATTTTCCGCGAACTGCTGGAGCTGCGTTTTCCACTGCTGCATTACTTTTTTTTCTTCTCCTTTTTCTTTTATTTTGAACCCGCATGTATCCCTTTATTTGTACACTTTGTATTGGTCCGTCCTCAGTTATTCCTTTAGAAGAAAATTACTTAACAAACTTTGCGTGTTTCTGTAATGCAAAACGGTTTTATGTAATAAATTATTTAATTTTATACTTTCTAGTTTAATTTGTTTTTGTATAAAAACAAAATAAGTTTTTTTTTAAGAAATTCACTTAATTATTTATTATAAAATCATAATTATCTATATTTGTTTAAATTAAACGATTGTTTATCCCTTCGTTACTCGCGCGGCGTCTGCGATACGCCAATGGGTACAAACCAACTGTAACTTTTAAAACTGGAAAGATGGGACAAAACCGTACCTTTTTTCTTACTGACTCACTTATTAGCCGAGTCTACCAGACGCCACGAGTAAGTTTTAGTGATTAAAATATATATATAATGCAATTCAACTTAAACATCGTTTATAGATGTATCTAAAAAAATGCAATTTTTTATAACATTTCTATAAAATAAACATATTTAGAAGGTAATATGTTTATTTTTTTCCTAAAACTAATCATTTTATATAAAAATTATATAAATTAATTACTAACGCTATATATAACGGAGTTTCTCAGACGACACGCGAGTAACAATATTAGAAAAAACCGCGCGAGTAACGGACGTTTCAGCAATATTTCTATGGATCAAATTGAATTGGAAATTCGTATTTAATTATTGTGAAATTCCTAATTACAAATACATTACAATTTCCATAAAACGTAAATTATCATCAAGTTTTTAAATTACACACGCTAACTTCATTATCATCAATTACGTTAAGATAATTACAAAAAATAGGTAATTATACATTTTTTTTAAATTATCTTAACGTAATTAATGATATCCGTCATGAGAACTATCAATTATCAGCTTACACGTACAAACTTTAAAATTATTCTTTTAATGTAATAACGTTAGAAAAGTTTTATTTTATGTTTATAACTTGTTTGGTTCCTCCAAAATCACTAAGTATAACACGAGTTCAAAAGCATCCAGCGTAGACAGCAAATATTTACAAGCAAACTGCGATTTTACGAAGTGCATATGCAAATGAAAGCTCGATTTATAGGAAGCAGCGCAATGCTTCTTTCTACTTTTTGTTTTCTCCTTCTTCTTATTCGGTCGGGGTCAGACTCATTCAACAACTTCTCAACGTTCAGCTCGGCTCGGATCCTTGCGGAAAGAAAAAAGTACATTAATCATCGCTCTTTGTGCTTTGATTTTTCGATCCTATGCATCGATAAATTTCTATTATGAAACGCATAAAGAGATCATCTCGAACACCTTCGGATGGAAAAAAAAGATTCAACATCACGGATCTCGTTTTTTTTTTAATGTGTCGCTAATCAAAATTTTCAGCGCTTTTTCAGAAAGAGACTTTCATTATCGAAAATGAGCCTGAGTGTATACGTTTGGAATCCTTTTGAATCATTGATGATTTTTTAAATGGAAGCCTACGACGTGGAACGAATCCTCGCTTAAATTCTGAAATCAAAAGCTTCAGACCAGAAAGAAATCACTCGCATTAAATTATTCTTTACACATTATTTCTTTTTAAAGCGAAATCATTTCAAATTATTACATGCACACGTGTTATTAAAAGTAATTAGTAAATGGTTACATAAATTGTTTGTAGTATTTTTTTATTAATTATCCATATAAATAGATTTAATAAAAACCAATAGAAAAAAACTAATTAAAATTTTTAATTTTGAAATATTTATTTTTCAACACAATTTGTCAAAATATAGTTTGTTAAATAGTAAATATAAATCAACTATAGATGGCGTGAATGAATTTGTATTTTTTTTATTTAATAAGAAAAAAACTGTTTTTCTTTCATAATAATCTCAATTAGTTAGATATGAAAACTAATTTTATTCAGAAACAAATCCTATACGAAAAATAGTAATGTAAAACAATAATAGATGGCGAAATTGAATATTGTATACTAATACATATACTTCCACAATCACAAGTATTTTTTTTACTAAATATCGACAAAAATTAATAATTAAAAACTGTTTTTCTTTAAAATTTCAACAAATATAAAATCGGTTAAAAAAAATGTAATCATAATTAATTATTTAGGTTTTAAAAGATTAGTAATATAAAACGATGGCAAGATCTAGCTTCGATCAGTCCAGATTCGTTATAGTCCGGATTTTAAAAGAAAATTATTTACTTTTATACATAAATAAACATTTTTCTCTATATGACACCTCACTCAATATGTTCGTAGGATGACATATAGATGACGCCTATCCACAAATCCATATGATTTTTAGGAAGTACCAACCTTCAGACGACACCTGTCCAAATTTGATGACAATCTGACATTTCGTTCATAAGTTATAGTGGTTTTAGTGACTTTACTTCTTTAATTTTCAAAACAATTCAGATTTTTTCGTGTTTTGATAAAACATTGATTTTTATTGGGAAAAAAATACCGTTTAAGCAAGGAATGCTTTGATAAGTGTTATGGGGACTTTTCTCCGTCGAGACAAATGGTAGAGAAGTGGTTTGTTGATTTTAAACGTAGTAGTACAAATGATGAAGAACGCTCTGGTCGCCTAATTTTGGCAATTGTTGCAGAAAACATAAAAAAAAGTCGACAAAATCGTTTTGGCCGATAGTAAATTGAAGTTGCGTGAAATAGTTGCCACCTTGAAGTCACCATGAAAAAGCTCTGTTAAAAGCTTCAAGCTCAAAGTGAGCAAAAACAACAACGTGTTGATGATTCCGAGAGTTGTTTGGAGCTGTTGAAGCGAAATAAAAAGGATAATTTCATGCGGTATGCAACAATGGATGAAACCAGCATCCACCTCTAAACTCCAGAGTCAAATCGGTCGTCAGTTAAGGGACAGCAGAAGGCGAAATCCGTATTTTGAGGCCAAATATAAATCGTTCTACAAAAAAGGTATCGAAATGTTAGAGACGCGTTGTAATGAATGTACCACTTTTCAAGGAGATTATGTTGATGGATAAAGTCGAATATTGCCAAAAAGTTGCTGTTTTATTAACTTATTGTGTTGTAACACCTCACAATTCATAAGTATGCAGCTAAAAAGTTCTCCATCAGTCCGGTTTCCAACACAATACTAGATATTTCTTTATACTAATAATTACATAATATTAATTTAAACCTAATAGCTGAAATCCATTTAATTAAGTTCAATAAATAAATATTTTTATGATGACACAATTCGTAATTTTCATAAATTAATGATATCTATAAATCAACGGAAATGTACATAAAATTAAGTATTTTATTATAACTGTGGGCGAAACTCAATTTAGATATTGTTTATGTTTTGTTTGTAGTGAGAATAAAACAATTGCGTGTTTTATTTGTACATGAAACCGTAATGTAACGAGCATGAAGAATAGCTTTAGCATATATAAAATAACAAAAAAAAACAACAACAACCAAAAAAAACTAAGCATGCAAAACGATCGTAAAAATAGAATAATCACTATTTTTTTCACATATTCGTCACCTTTAAGGGCACTTAAGGCGATTATGCTATTTAGACATGGAATTGAATATATTAATACATAATTGCAGGCGATTGCATAAACATTGTTTATCTAAAAGAACGATTATGATAAAAGGAAAAAAAAATTGGAATTAACATATAATATTTTCATTTATTTCTTGTTAAAATTATAAAAACTTCATTCTTTCTTAAGTATTCAATATGGCTGTAATTATAGAGATTATAGAAAAAAAAAATCAAGATTTGAAAGAAAAATGTCTTTATTTTCATTAAAATTTTGGGTTTTTTTTTTCATAATTTCTTAGTACAGTGTCAAAATCCCGACAACCATAATCCCGACTATATCGAAATCCCGACAGTATCCTTTATTATTATATATTTCTATAATAACTTTTTTATGGTAGTCGGGATTTCGATATAGTCGGGATTTCAAACGTCGGGACTTTATTACAGTCATGATTTCGAACGTCGGGATTTCAATAGACGGTCTTTCGGTTGTCGGGCTTGCGATATAGACCCGTTTAATTCATATCTATTTGAAATATTTTATATTTAATCATGGACATTTTTAATATAATTGTTTTGAAACAATAATTTGATATTATTCAATAGTTTTCATGAGAAATATTCAATAATAAAGTAAAATTTATAAATTCCGAAAAAAAAAATGTTCAATGTATGACACATGTTAAAAATCTCATGATGTTTTCATATTGAAAACTGATCTTTTGTCGTAGTTGAATAATGAATGAATTCCAGACGGACTGAACGGAATGATTGCTATTATTTGAATTATTAATTATGGGAATGAAACACTGTTAATTGCTTTATTTATAGATAATTGCTGCACTACAGCTCTCAGTATTCTCTCTTACTTATTCTTCAATTCTGATCCTTTTTCTTTTTGTTTTCCAGGAAAAATGTAGAAGATAATAATATGATCGATGTTGACTATATTAATTATATTTTTTTTACGTTCGACGGTAATTGGAATCGATAAAGTGAATGGCGTATTCCGTTCAGGATTGTAAATGTAATGCGTTGGGCCGAATGCCAATAAATTGTTTATAATATTGGGTTTGTGGAATTGGACGACCGGTGGTTTTTGGATCGGGGCCGCAATTATTCGGTGGCGGCGGCACATGAAGCCTAAAATCATGAATAATGCAGATTACCATTGCCTACGAGGAATATTTTGTAAAAATTCTCTTTATCTCTACTCCGCGACATGCAATTCAAAATGAGAAAGTTTCATTGGTTTTCATGGTAAGATACTGATGAAAATCAAAACTGAAAATATTTTAGAAATTAAACTTTCTTGTTTCAATGAAATTATGTGTTTTTTTTCACAAAACTCCCTTTTCTTTATTTATAAACTATAAACAATTAATATTATTTTATAAAACTTTGGTGTAGAAAAGAAAAGTAATTCTGTTCCAATAATTTTATATAATTCTATATAATTATTTATGATTTTTTTGTTAAACTTCAATTAAAATTTATTAAAATTTAAGCTGAAAGAAAAAGTATAGTATTATTTCGAATAATACCTTTTTCTTTGTTAAATTTTATCTTACTTTAGAAGTCTTCCATTATCTCGAATTGAAGACTATTTTTAAAATGATTACTATTTTATTTACAAAAAATGTTCAATAAATAAAACTAAATGAACTACTTTACAAATTAGAGATTTGAACGAATCTTCGCAGTGAGTAATAATGAATTTAACTATACAAATTTATATATTCATGTTGTCATCTATAACTTGTATTTTCTGGTCATTGTTAAAGGGATATTGCTTTCCATTATTTATCCTAATTCATCACTCGGTTTATTGCTACGCAAAGGTTCAGTAGCAAAATTATTCGAGCAGCTGCGGATTTTGCTCCGCATTTAATGAAGCTCCGAAAGCTTTCATGTTATTAACCTGTTCTCACACGCCTTCTAATTAAGAAACCGCGATTAATGTTTGTCCCACATCATGAATATTCAGCTTTACATAATTAGTTATTTTCTTATGTAAATCAACAATAATTTAGTTCAGATTAAAATGAATGTAATTAGTATACATGTTTTCAATTTAATCTTCATTTTGTCATAGAAATCAATAATAATATAGTCTATGTTTTATTTTAAATATCATTTATTAATTTTATTTGTGTTTTCATAATTCATAATTTTAATAAATTAATTATTTACCACTAGAAAATATTAAGTACAAAGATTGGATGAATAGTATTACATTTCTTAAGATTGAAGATTAACAAAATCTATATAATTGTTTGTAGTTGTACTGCTTTGACAGTATGTGACAGCTGTCACTTAATTCCATTAAAAATTGATTACGGAGAGACTTCACCAGTTCCTCGCTTTGACACAAGATGTCAGCTGTCATTTTCCGTTGTAACTGTTAAAATGTAAGTAGTTATATATGACATTTTACTGCAAAGGTGTAACTGTAAAAATGTAAGTAGGTATATATGACATTTCACTGCAAAGTTGCAACTATGAAAATGTACATAGTTATATATGATATTTCACTGCAAAGGTGTAACGGTAACTAGAAAATATGAAGTACAAAGATTGGATGAATAGAATTACATTTACTAAGATTGAAGATTAACAAAATCTATATAATTTTTTGTAGTTGTACTGCTTTGACAGTATGTGACAGCTGTCACTTCGAATTCCATTAAAAATTGATTACGGAGAGACTTCACCAGTTCCTCGCTTTGACACAAGATGACAGCTGTCATTTCGATTCCCATTAAAACATGTTTAACCAGTTTCATGCATTGGCACAAGGTAACAGCTGCCATTGTGGGTTACATAAAAAGTTAAACACGATTGATAGGTTGAGAAACGATGCTATAAACATTTAAAATAGTTTATTGAGCGTTGTATAATAATAAAGTGAATTATTTATCACTAAAACACTGGATTTTATATCTTTTCCCAGTAAGACAAAACGTTGAAGTAAGATTCCAATTAACAAAAGAGCGTTTTGTTTGCGGCTCACTTTAATTAATGAGGGGAAAAAAGGGTGGGCTTTCGGCGGCGAGTTGCGTAACGGTGTGAAGTGATTTATCAGGAACGGTTTGCAATATTAATCGCAACATTTGTCAGTGGGAACTTTCTGAATTTCTGATATTAAATTCAGGTGCTGGATTGTAATAGCACGTGCCGTCGTCGTTGGAGGCGGCGATGGGGGCGCCGACTCTGGTTTAAATTATATATATATATGTTTGCGGTTTAAGGTAATAACTCAGTTTCAAGGATTCTGGCGCAAGGAATTATTGGAACGGATAATTGCTTCGCATGTGGATATAGAGGTGCGTGGGGTGGATAAGTTTCGTTGCATCACAGAATGTCTTCGGCAGATTTGCTTTGCGTAATTGAAAATCGAGGCTGCACGTTGCGTGGACTGCAGGCGTCTCGTTGCTGGGGTGTTCTCACGTGTCGTACGGCACGTGTCACGTGTACCGTCACACTCAATATATTTGTTTTCGAGGTTGATTCGTTCTCCCCGCGGGTATAAATAAGGCTCGCTCGGTTGTGGCGTCGACTGCGGCGTCGGATCTGG
This sequence comes from Nicrophorus vespilloides, assembly GCF_001412225.1. Lineage (NCBI taxonomy): Eukaryota > Metazoa > Arthropoda > Insecta > Coleoptera > Silphidae > Nicrophorus > Nicrophorus vespilloides. Next base: position 156,137 of record NW_017098258.1, read on the forward strand.
TGTGTGTTTGGGGGCAGTAAGTTAGCCCCAGGCGGCCCCTGCGGAGGCGGCGGCCGTGCTTGTGCGGTGTTAGCTGTCATTCGAGGCAACGAGCCACGTTATCAGCCGATAAGCTTTTCCCCTCCTAACAGGATATTTTTCCATTGTGGAAAAATGGACTGCCCCCAGTCACGGAAAGGTGTGCTCAACGTCGCTGATCATTTACACACACAAACAAACACCAATAGAAGCAGACATGCCAAGCCTCCAGCAACAAATCTATTTTATGGCCAAATCAAAAATTAATCAACTCCACCTATGATCATCATTCCATCGATGCTATCATTCGTACTGTTACAAATCTATCACTTATTCACTTCGTTTCCTTAACAACTCCAACCCCTGATGACACATGATATACGTATCTGTCAATCAAGAATATAATCATAATATTGCTTATTTCAATCATTTATTTATATACTAAATACATAATTCTATTAACTTCATCCTTAACAACTCCAAACCCTTAATGACATATGATAGACATATCTGTCAATATAATCATATCAAAGCTTCCTTCAAACATTTAAATAACTGAATTATACACAAAATATATAATTATATAATTTATTAACTTCTTTTCTGTAGAAACGTTAATCCCTTTTGACATTCTGAAACATATGTTGAATCTGTCAATAAAATAAATAATTCTAATGTTATTTTTTTGTCACTTAATTATTAATTATTAACATCTTTTATATAAGAACTCCAACTTTTAATATGACATTTCTAATCATAAGTCAATAAAATATTTAATGCAACAATGTGATTTTTTTTTCATTCATTTATTTATAATTCATATATAAACTAAATATTTTTATTACTAATAATTTTATGATATACAATGTTTGTTATTATATACAAATTGTCTATATAAATATTGATGAATAAATAACTATAATAATATTAAGTAAATATGTAACTGACATATTTGTATATGACATTTCACTGCAAAGGTGTAACTGTCAAAATGTAAGTAGGTATATATGACATTTCACTGCAACTGTCAAAATATAAGTAGGTAAATATGACATTTCACTGCAAAGTTGCAATTGTTAAAATGTAAGTAGGTATATTTGACATTTCACTGCACAGTTGCAACTATGAAAATGTTCGTAGTTATATATGACATTTCACTGCAAAGTTGCAATTGTCAAAATGTAAGTAGTTATATATGACATTTCACTGAAAAGTTGTAACTGTCAAAATGTAAGTAGGTATATTTAACATTTCACTGCACAGTTTCAACTATGAAAATGTACGTAGTTATATATGATATTTCAATGCAAAGTTGTAACTGTTGTAAAATGTAAGTAATTATATATGACATTTCACTGCAAAGTTGCAATTGTCAAAATGTAAGTAGGTATATATATGAGATTTCACTGCGAAAATGCAAAGTTGCAACTATGAAAATGTACGTAGTTATATATGACATTTCACTGCAAAGGTGTAACTGTCAAAATGTAAGTAGTTATATATGACATTTCACTGCAAAGTTGTAACTGTCAAAATGTAAGTAGGTGTAAATGAAAATGTAAATTGGTATACATGACATAAAATAATAACAGTTCCATACAGTCCGGAACTGATTTCCCGCATTATGTGAGGTTTTTCTGTATATTAATTATATGTTTTAGTCATCAATTGAAATACGTGTTTATTTCGAAATTAATTAGCTTATTACCATTGTTATTGCTTCGATACATAATTAATAATTATCACTAATTATTAATTAAAATATACGCGGCTGACATCAATAGATAATTTTACATTAAATTCTATAAAATGAACTAAATAAAAATAAAACAATGTTGAAATAACAACAAAAAATAAATTCTAAAAAAAAATATGTCAGATATATACGAAATACATAATTTTACATTATTTTATACATGCAATTATAACGATTATGTAAAGACAAAAATTGTGACAAATTTATTAATTAATTATTTTAATAATATTAATTAACCACTATATTTCATCCATATATAAATGAGAATTTGTGAAGAATTGGGTCTTATTAATAATTCCTTGAACGTATAGAAAATAAAATATTAATAAGAGTAATTATTCAGATATAAAATATATAAAAAAAAGACGTGAAATGTCCTTGGCTAATATACACATATTCCTCGTTTTACACTATGCTCGATTTACACGGTTTCGCTTAAAAAATATTAAAAATAATCGATTTTCATGTTTTTCTAAGAGATGAGTATATGTATAAATTATATGAAATTTTGAATTTTGTTTAATATGTTAATATTACTAAGAAGTATTATTTGAACTTCGAGAAAATATAATGCCAAGAGAAAATCTTTAGAGGAAGGAGTTCATCTTCTGTATAAAAATAAAAGAGAAAGAAAGAAAGAATAAACGTTCGTCTGGCGCTCACGGTTCGCGTTTCGGCGTTAAAAATATTGCTTACGACGGTTGATAAATACGCTCCAAAAATAGCGAATAAGTGGAGGCAGCTCGCAGTTACGAAATAAAAAGGCCAAGGCAATGCGCGAACAAAAGCGAGACGCGGAGGAACGAGCGTAAAACGTACAGATCCCCCAGGATAATCAAATTGAATAGAATACACACACATTCACAAGATGTAAGAGAGAAACAAGAAGCTGTAGTATGATGATGCGATGATAAAATGGGGAAACCTCTCCGACAAATGTATTTCGCTATCCTTTTTCCACAACCATCCACGTTAACCGTACAGAATAAATACAAGTTTTGCAAATTCATACGCTTCAGGAAATCAGCAGCAATTCCCACTGAAATTACTAGTACATGCGTGTTGCGTCGACACAACTGTCGTTAGTGATCTTTGTTTCAAATGAAGGTCCAATGTTCAAAGAATAACAAAATAAAAACAAAGCAAGTTTGATTTGGTAAAGAAGGTTTTGTTAAATTTCCAGTATGCAAATTTCGAAGAGCCGGAGGCGCGTGGGAGCAGGAAGAATCACCGGAGAGGATCATTAAAGCAACAATGAATATTAATGAAGGATGCGGTAAACGTATTAAACGATTGCAGTTTATGTTTGCTTAGTATATTCTCAAAGGATAATTTGTCCTTTAACCAATACCTATTTTTTTTTTCATTCACAAATTGAAGTCTTCAATATACATTAAGTATTTTATTAATTTTGTTTATATAGATGAAAATGAATAGGATTAATAAGTAAATTTGTATTTTAACTCGATGGGTCTGACCCACCTAATATCTACAAAGCAATTGTAGAGGGTCAAAGTGACCCGTCTATAATAAATACGTTCTTGAAATATTATCAATGTATGGATTACAAAGTGGATTTTTTATAAAATTTAATTAACGTGTCATTTTGACCCATAAATAGTAATTTTGTTTGATTTATTTGTTAAATTGAAGACTTCAATCTACATTTTTGTAACTCAATAATTGAGCTTATTATTAATATTTTATTTATAGATAAAAATTAATAGGATTAATCAGTAAATTTGTCCTTTAACTTGTAAGTACTATGGATGGATCAGAGTGACCCAACTCAAATTTGCAAAGTAATCGCGGCGGAGAGGGTCAAATTGACGCGTCTATAACAAATACGTTCTTGAAATATCAACAATATATGAATTTCAAAGTGTAATAACCATTTTTTATCTTAATTAACTGCATCATTAACACATCTATAACTAAGTTTAATATTAATATTATTTTTATATAGGAAAAGGAATAAAATTATATAAGTTAATTCGTCCTTTAACCATTACCAAGATTTCCAATTTGTCTTCAATTTGCATCATTATAGATCTATAAGTGAGTTTAATATTAATATTATTTTCATATAGGAAAAGGAATAGGATTAAGTAAGTTAATTCGTTAATTCAATTGTTCATCTTAACTTTGTAGATAAATTGAAGTCTTCAATCTTACAACTCTTGAACCAAGTTTATTATTAGTCTTATTTTGATATGCAAAAAATATTAGAATTTATAAGTTAATTCGTCTTTTAACCATTACCAAAATTTTCAGTTTTGTATCTTAATCTGGATCATTGCACATAAATAACTAAGTTTAATATTAATATTATTTTCATATAGGAAAAGCAATGGGATTAAGTAAGTTAATTCGTCTTTAACCATTACCAAGGTTTTCAATTTTTCATCTTAACTTTATAGCTAAATTGAAGTCTTCCATCTGCTTCAACTCTTGAACCAAGTTTATTATTAATCTTAGTTTGATATACAAAAAGATTAGAATTTATAAGTTAATTCGTCTTTTAACCATTACCAAGATTTTCAGTTTTGTATCTTAAATTTGTCTTCAATCTGGATCATTGCACATCTATAACTAAGTTTAATATTAATATTATTTTCATATAGGAAAAGAATAGGATTAAGTAAGTTAATTCATCTTTAGCCATTACCAAGGTTTTCAATTCTTCATCTTAACTTTGTAGCTAAATTCAAGTCTTAAATTTTGTTTCATTCTTACAACTCTTGAACCAAGTTTATTATTAATTTATTTTGATATACAAAAAAGCTTAGAATTTATTGTGTTAATATGTCTTTTAACCATTACCAAGATGTTCAGTTTTTGTTTATCTTAAATTTGTCTTCAATCTAGATCATTGCACATCTATAACTAAGTTTAATATTAATACTATTTTCATATAGGAAAAGGAATAGGATTAAATAAGTTAATTCGTCTTTAACCATTACCAAGGTTTTCAATTTTTCATCTTAACTTTATAGCTAAATTGAAGTCTTCAATTTGCTTCAATCTTACAACTCTGTAACCAAGTTTTTACTAATCTTATTTTGATATACAAAAAAGATTAAAATTTATAAGTTAATTCGTCTTTTAACCATTACCAAGATTTTCAGTTTTCTATCTTAAATTTGTCTTCAATCTGGATCATTGCACATAAATAACTAAGTTTAATATTAATAATATTTTCATATAGAAAAAGAAATAGGATTAAGTAAGTTAATTCGTCTTTAACCATTACCAAGATTTTCAATTTTTCATCTTAACTTTATAGCTAAATTGAAGTCTTCAATTTGCTTCAGTCTTACAACTCTCGAACCAAGTTTATTATTAATTTTATTTTGATGTACAAAAAAGATTAGAATTTATAAGTTAATGCGTCTTTTAATCATTACCCAGATTTTCAGATTTCTATCTTAAATTTATCTTCAATCTGGATCATTGCACATAAATAACTAAGTTTAATATTAATACTATTTTCGTATAGGAAAAGGAATAGGATTAAGTAAGTTAATTCGTCTTTAACCATTACCAAAGTTTTCAATTTTTCATCTTAACTTTATAGCTAAATTGAAGTTTTCAATTTGCTTCAATCTTTCAACTCTGTAACCAAGTTAATTACTAATCTTATTTTGATATACAAAAAAGATTAGAATTTAGAAGTTAATTCGTCTTTTAACCATTACCAAGATTTTCAGTTTTGTATCTTAAATTTGTCTTCAATCTGGATCATTGCACATCTATAACTAAGTTTAATATTAATATTATTTTTTTATAGGAAAATGAATAGCATTAAATAAGTTAATTCAACATTTCAATTTTTCTCCACAAATTAAAATCTAAATTATAGTTTTCAATCTGCATTGTTGCAGCTCTGCAACAGAGTTTATTATTATTATTTCTATAGACTTCAGGTGGCGTAAAGGTATATCATAAATCACCACTTGTCTTGGCGTTTAAAGTTCTTTTTTTCCTTCTTCTGTGTGTTGTTGTTGTTGCCTATAAATCTAAACTTTTGTTTGGTTTGGTTTTCGGTGCGGAATTAGCGCCGCGCAAAGTTTATCAAGACGCACCAGGTGTGCCAACTAGGAATAAATTTCAATTAAAATACATTTTAAGAATGATCCCTCCCTCTGCCTTGAGCCTCTACCTTCATACATATTACATAGCTTCTCACAGCGAAACATCAACGTTCATAATATTAGTAAGAAAAATTTCAATATTCTATTTTACATAAAATTTTTATATAATTCATATTTCTTAAGGAAAATAATATTACAAACTATAAATTCATTCAACAAAATTTTGCAAATTATAGAGGATTATTCGAAATTGATTCAAGCTGAACAAAATCCAAAAATTGTAAAAAAAAAACAATGAAAATAAGTCTATTACTTCTTTTTTGTACTAACGAAATAAATTATTGATATTTACAATATAAAGTTTGAAAGATTCTTCATTAATTTATTTAATTACCCGGCGCATCCACCAATTATAACATCTTTAAATTTCAATTAAAAGCAATGAAATTGTCACCAAATTATAATCCGCAAATAATAGTTTCTGAAACTATTGTTAATTAAATTACATTCGAGTCTTAACGTAAATTTGTAAATGTAGCGTTTGTAAGCTTCCTGCAAATGTAGTGGAATATTCTAAATTAATTCACGAACTTCGAGCTTAACGAAATCCAACACTTTGTTGTTCAAATACACTAAAGACACGTCAACAACTTCTCTTTATAACTAAACAAATAAATAATTTAATTTTCCAACATTAAACTTCATTAAAATTATATCAAAACCAGGCGCATCCACCTTTTTTTTAAATTTAGTTAAAATAAATGAGACTTTCAGTCTTAAGCCTAGTGTCTTCACAATGTGTCTTCTATAAAAATATTGAAGTCCCATAGAAATCTATTAGAAATCCCATAGAGTAATCTAATATATTACAAATCCCATAAAAATCTTATGTCTTCTCAAATCATCAATTTTCTTATCAACTATACACGATAGAATTACAAATGTACAAGCAAATTAAAGAAAAACCATTGCACTTTCCAATATGCTATTAATTATATTTGTAACCATTGACAATTTCTTGTAATTTAAGGTCAAACTTGAAAAATCGAACAATTTTTTTTCATAAATTAACAGTTTCTCACGCTGAATAAGAAACACATAAAGAATTGATGCAAAGATATATAAAGTTTAAGAATGAACGTAGTAACATTTAAATATTGAGCTGAAACTGCGTCGCTTATGTAAATATAATATTCGTGAAAAGTGCTGGAATTGAAAAGGGCGATAGCGTTGCAATTGCTCTAAAAATTTTTGTTTGCGCCATTATCGTTTCCTCCACCGTTATAATACCGAATTTATGTGGACGTTATCTTGATATACAGTTTATAGGGCCAAGTGTACAACGAAATACCAGGGCTCATCCGCACCCATCTTCTTTATTTACGTAATCCGAGATCGTAATTTCGGAAATTCCGCAATGGGAATTACGTTCACAAACGAGATCTTTACTATATATACTTGTATACTGAATCATTTTAATTAGATTCTTGTTTGAGTTTTTGTTACCTAAAGTAGTTGTTAGATTTACAAGTAAATAATTTCATAAAGGTTTCAAATACAGTTGAATTTACAAGTAATTATTAGTTTTTTTATTATCAATGATTATTTACAAATTTTATACAGTAAATTGTCGTTTTTTGTCAATGATAGAAAACTCAGCTGAATTTCAGTTCTCGAACAACTCGGATCCACAGGCAAAATTCAGTTCTCAAACAATTCGGATCTGGAACATGAATACAAAATTAGCGATTAAAAAATACGTTTTTATTTTTCTATTAACTCTAGAATTTCTTTGATATACGAGTAATTATTTGTTTTTTTTTGGATTGCAAAGATTATTTGAATGCTAGAAATGATTATTTACAAAGTTTATAGAGTAAATTGTCGTTTTTCGTCAAAGATCCATAACACAGTTGAATTTCAGTTCTCGAACAATTCGTATCTCGAACATGAATAAAAAATTATCTATTAATAAATACGTTTTAATTTTTCTATTAAATCAAGCATGTCTTTGATATACGAGTAATTATTAGTTTTTTTTTATTGCAAAGATTATTTTAATGCTAGAAATGATTATTTAAAAATGTTATAGAGCAAATTGTCCTTTTTCGTCAAAAATCCATAACACAGTTGAATTTCAGTTCTCGAACACTTTGGATCTCAAAGATGAATACAAATAATATTTACAAAATTTTATACAGTAAATTGTCGTTTTTTCGAGAAAGATCCAAAACACAGCTGAATTTCAGTTCTCGAACAATTCGTATCTCGAACATGAATAAAAAATTATCTATTAATAAATACGTTTTAATTTTTCTATTAAATCAAGCATGTCTTTATATACGAGTAATTATTAGTTTTTTTTTGATTGCAAAGATTATTTTAATGCTAGAAATGATTATTTACAAATGTTATAGAGCAAATTGTCCTTTTTCGTCAAAGATCCATAACACAGTTGAATTTCAGTTCTCGAACACTTTAGATCTCAAAGATGAATACAAATAATATTTACAAAATTTTATACAGTAAATTGTCGTTTTTCGAGAAAGATCCAAAACACAGCTGAATTTCAGTTCTCAAATAATTCGGATCTCGAACATGAATACAAAATTATCGACTAAAAATTACATTTTATTTTTCTATTAACTCAAGCATTTTTTTGATATACGAGTAATTATTAGTTTTTTTTTTGATTGCAAAGATTATTTTAATACTAAAAATAATTATTTACAAATGTTATAGAATAAATTGTCGTTTTTCGTCATACATCGGAAACACAGTTGAATTTCAGTTCTCGAACAATTCGGATCTCAAAGATGAATACAAATACAAATTTTATACAGTAAATTGTCGTTGTTCGAGAAAGGTCCAAAACACAGTTGAATTTCAGTTCTCAAACAATTTGGATCTCGAACATGAATACAAAATTATCGATTAAAATATACGTTTTTATTTTTCTATTATCTCAAGCATTTACAAGTATTTACTAGTTTTTCTGATTACAAAGATTATTTAAATGCTAGAAATGATAATTTACAAATAATAGTTACAAATTTTATACAGTAAATTATCGTTTTTTGTAGAAGATCCAAAACGTAGTTGAATTTTAAATTCGGATCTCAAAGATATTTATAAAATTTTATACAGTAAATTGTCGTTGTTCGAGAAAGATACAAAACACAGCTGAATTTCAGTTCTCAAACAATTCAGATCTCGAACATGAATACAAAATTATCGATTAAAATATACGTTTTTATTTTTCTATTAACTCAAGCATTTGTATGATTTATAAGTATTTACTAGTTTTTCTGATTACAAAGATTATTTCAATGCTAGAAATGATTATTTACAAATAATAGTTACAAATTGTATACAGTAAATTATCGTTTTTTGTAGAAGATCCAAAACATAGTTGAATTTCAAATTCGGATCTCAAAGATATTTATAAAATTTTATACAGTAAATTGTCGTTGTTCGAGAAAGATACAAAACACAGCTGAATTTCAGTTCTCAAAGAATTCAGATCTTGAACATGAATACAAAATTATCGATTAAAAAATACGTTTTTATTTTTCTATTATCTCAAGCATTTACAAGTAATTACTAGTTTTTCTGATTGCAAAGATTAGTTCAATGCTAGAAATGATAATTTACAAATAATATTTACAAAGTTTATAGAGTAAATTGTCGTTTTTCGTAAAAAGACCAAAACGCAGTTGAGTTTCAGTACTCGAACAATTCGTAACTTTATACAGTAAATTGTTGTTTTTATCGAAGATCCAACGTTAATTTTCAGTTCTCGAATAATTTGAATGTAAATACAAAAGAGTATGTTCTCAAAATCAAGCATTTATTTGATTTGCAAGTATTATTATTTTTCATCAAAGATCCAAACAAAGTAAAATTTCAGTTCTCGAACAAAAATTGTACTGAAAATAATCGTTTTAAACTTTGATGTAATCTTGTATTCGTTAGAAATATTAGGCTATAAAGGATAATTAATTGAATTGGACTAATTTAGATGGATTTTCCGATTGAAAAAGCGAATTCCCCCTCAGAAAAGCGAACTTTATCATCGGCTAATACAAAAACCAAAACTTGGCTCATGAATTTAAATAAGCTTTTAGGGGTGAGTGAGTCACTTTGCGAATCGATTAAATGCGTCGCAGACCAAACCGACCCGACCCCCCATAAAGACTACACGCAAACGACGAAACGAACGCGGCTAATTGAATCGAGTTTATAATACTCATTATAGAAATAATGCGATTACGTAAGTCGTGGAAGCCCTTTGCGTTCGAGGAAGCACATATTCAAAACTAGTCATTCATGCAGCAATACGGAGATGGAATAGGACGTCCTTATCCATCGTCTTATCCTGCGAGTAACGAACGAACACGCAGGATGCATGGTCCGATGGAAATCAAAAGAAAAGCAAATTACTTCTATATAATATATAGGTAGGAAGAGAACTAACGGCCGTCTCGTACATATATGTATGTCTATATATTTATACATATATACATCTTTCTCTCCTTATGAATGGCATTAGGAAATGCGCCGCCAACTCCGTCTCCTGGCTGATTGCTTTTTATACAAAGATCAGCGAAAATGCGACTTATATTTCAAATTGAAAACCCGACTTTGATTCATAAATCTCATCTGCTTCCTTCTCTCTCTCTGCTTCTTCTTCTTCCTCATCCAGCAAATAAAACTCTTCGTTTGGAGGAGGAAAGGAGGACGTCTTTGAATTGAAGAAAATAAAAGAAAAGGACGAAATCGCGGCCGTTGGCATTTGTTTAACATACCTAAACCCTTCGAAGTGGGGGATGGAGTTCCGTGACCTGAAGCTATTATCGTTAGAGGAGAAGGGACAGTTAAAAATTGCTCTTGTCGGAAGGCACGGCCCACAATTCTCACCCAGCTATTTTTAGGTTAATTAGATTAAAAGCGCGTGCGAGAAATATGAATCCATTGTGTTTTAGTAACGTTCCTTATTCACCATTAGAACATGAAGGTGCTACAGTCTATTTTTCTTATTTTTTTAGAAAGAACAAATTCGATATTGCCTTTGCGCTATTGGCACACAAAGAATGGAGCTCTTCGATTGTTCATGACCACAAAAGGATATTACGAAGCCTTTTAAATATACCTTCTCGTTATTAATTAATTTATCATCCAAGTATAACTCTTTTTTATCCTCAATTTTCTATTCATTTTATTGTTCAATGTCTTAACTTTTCTTCATTTTACTCAACAACCAAACACGTCAATTAGTATTATTCTTAATATAATTAAAGCACAACATACAGGCTTTCATTTGAGCAAAGTTTCATTTGTAACTATTACTGTCTTCTTATAATAAGTATTTAAATTTCTCATAGTCTTAGTAAATTCACGTTTTATCATATTATCCAATAACCATTGATGCCAATTATAAATATAGATAACCAAAGTAAAGACAAATATTTAAATTTTAATCTATATATACTTATATACTTGTAACTATTACCAATACGCTGTTTAAAAATACATTTTAGCAATGCAGTGTGTTCATATTTTATGTTATTACTCATTGACCAGGTAAGCTAATTGCAAGTATGAATAGTCAAATTCAAGAAAAAAACATACGCTGTAATATGTAATATGAGATTTGTATCTAAAGCCATTTTCACATAATACGCTTTTAGATTTCTAAAAACAGTGTCTTCACGTTTTATCATATTACTCAATGACCATGTAAGCTAATTACAAGTATGAATACTCAAATTAAAGTAGAAAATTCAGGTTTTTCTATCTGCAGGACTCTTAAATTAAATCCAAAAATACAGACTTTAATATGGGCAAATAGTGAGATTTTTAACTGGTATCAATTTCTGATAATTTGTTTTCCAATTGAAAAAAAAAAACTTTTTTTAAGCAGTGTTTTCACATTCTATCCTGTTGTTCAATGACTATGTAAACTCATTATAATCATGAATATTCAAATTAAAGATAAAAAAGTAGAATTTAATATGTGTATAGAGTTACATTTGTATTTAGTATCTTTCTCAGAATACGTTTTCAAATTGGAAAAATCGTTTATTGAAAGCATTTTCTTCACATTTTATCATATTACTCAATGACCATGTAAGCTAATTACAAGTATGAATACTCAAATTAAAACCAAAAATATGGAATTTAATTTGAGTATAAAATGAGATTTGTAACTAGTACCACTTTCTCATAATACGCTTTCCAATTTAAAAAAATCAATTTTTTTAAGCAGTGTCTTTACATTTTATACTATTACTCAATGACTCTGTAAGCTAATTATATGTATGAATACAAATTAAAAACAAAAATATTCACTTTAATACGTATGCACAGTGAGATTTGTAACTACTACAGTTTCCTTCTTCTTATCAATTGAAAAAAACGTTTCTTTTTAAAGCATTGTCTTCACATTTTACCATATTACTCAATGACCATGTAAGCTAATTACAAGTAATAATACTCAAATTAAAGCCAAAAATATGGACTTTAATACGAGTATAAAATGAGATTTGTAACTAGTACCACTTTCTGATAATACGCTTTCCAATTTAAAAACAAAACATTTTTTTAAGCAGTGTCTTTACATTTTATACTATTACTCAATGGCTATGTAAGCTAATTATAAGTATGAATAGTCAAATTAAAGTAAAATATACATATTTTGATATGCATATATTGTGATGTTTGAAGCTATTACCATTTTGGAATAATCTGTGTATATTTACGGATAATACGCTTTCAAATTTAACAATTTTTTAAAGCAGTTTATTCACATTTTATTATAATACTCAATAACCACATAAGCTAATTACATGTATGAATATTCAAATTAAAGCAAAATAAAGAGGCTTTAACATACGTGTAAATTAACATTTGTATCTACTACCATTTTTATATAATACGATTTCAAATTTAAATATTTTTTTACAATTTATTGTACTACACAATGATGAAACATAATTAGAAGTATGATTAATCTAAATAAAGTTTAAATATTGTTCCAAACTTATACCTATTACCGTTTCTGTGACATTCGTAAAATGAAATTGAATAATTCCATGCTTTTTTATAAAATTCTTGGACAAATTTCATCAATTTCATCACTAACTAAATACAATACAATATTTATTATTCATATATAAAAACACACTTAAAAAAACTTTAATTAATGCAGTATTATTATTAAAACGTTCTTAAATTTAAATTAGTATTAATTAAATAAAAAAATCTTTCTTGTTATAAAAAAATCTTTCACATATTTAAATAAAATAATGCGTTATGAGTAATTCTAACCAATGTGTAGCTGTATACGTGTATGACAGCTGGAAACAACCGCAGCAGCATACAAACACAAATAATTCCAATTAACTCTGGTAGTAGAGAACGCTGTTCCAGTTTGATTCCCGTCTGTCACCTCTCTACGTGTGTTTCTGTGCTCGATGACCTTTTTTTTTACATTCTGTCCTCGCATTGCTGCATGTGTTTTTCGCTCTTATTTATGCTGGTTTTGCTGGATATATTCTGTCATCGGTTATTTATCCTGCACCCGCACAGACAAAAAAAAAATGGTCTGACCGTCGGCAGAGCAAAAAGCATCAGAGGCGGTGGCGGCGGCAGCTTTTGCAGGCGACAACGCGGACTGCCCCAACGGTTTCAGTTGTTGCGTCCGCTTTGTCAGTATTAATTTCACAATGTTTACACTGTCAGAGACGCGGAAACAAATCGCCATAACAAATTGTTGTGAGCAGAATGCAAGGCTTTTCATCTGGATAATAATAATGCAAGTTAACTTCATATTTAGAACTCTTCCGTTTAACGTAATCACTGCTTATTCTAATGAAGCTTTCTCTAATTAAGCTTAGATTTAATTAACGCAAATTACGCATTAAAATACGGATTTATTATTCAATTAATTACAATTATGACAATTATAAAAATATAATTTATTTCAGAAAAAAAAATTGAAAAAAAAAATTTATAAAAAATTGAAGTTTAATTAATTAATTGAAGTAAAAGTATGATAAAATTGTCATAATTTTACACCAATTATTTTAATTCTACATACATAACAATTCAATAATTGTGGACGAGCGGCAGATATATCCGCCCAATATTTTACATAGGAAATGTTGTAGGAAGTTGTCATAATTTTACACAAATTATTTTTAATTTTCATACATGAGAATTCAATAATTGTGGACGCGCCGCGAATATTTTATATAGAAAATTTCGTAGCAAGTAACAGTTAAGAAATCTCATTTCGCAAGAAGTTAAATATATTTTTATATAATTTGCGCATTAAAAATGCACATTCACATTCCAATTAATTATTTTCTGAAGATTTAAAAATTATGAAAATAAATGGAAAAATTCTCTATATTTTCAATATTTTAGAATAAGTTTGAATGAATTTTGTTTTATTGGAATTGCTGTATAGAATTGAGGATTTATGTGGAAGAAATGAATTAACGGCGATAATTGATTTATAAAGTGCTGACATTTTGAAGGGCGCTGTATTTTATTGCGAATGTTTCAGCAATAAATTTTCTACGGCTCTGTGGAAAATTTAATGAGCCAAAACTGCGTCATTTTTCATCGTTGCCGTGCCCGACCGATGATTTAATTATACATTAATAACAAAACATGCACTTTCACTACGACACATATGATAATAACAACGTCGATCTGTAATGATTTCATTCATTATTGAATTATGTGCTAATAGAAAAAAATAATTTTATTAATTATTATTAAATATTCAATTAATTTATATTATAATAAAAATTAAGTTAACGTAACCTAAAATATATGAACCTAATTTAACCTAACCTCATTAATTTTGTAGTAGATTTGATTTTAATTTGGACGTAATAATTATTCAATTTTTTTAAATTTTATTGTTTTTCTTGATACAAATTTGCTAACTTATAGAAATTAAATCAGTATATTAATTAATTAATTAATGCATAAATTAACCTAAAAGTTCACATTTTAAATATAATTTAATTAAATCATATTTGATTGATAATATATAAATCACTAACTTTTTGTAAAACCTAACCTAACTTAACACTTATAATATATAATATATAATAAAGCTAACTTAATCCAATCAAAATCTAACTTAACCTATCTTAATCAACAATATTCTGACGTAACCTAAGATAAGCTAACGTAATCTAATTTCTTTAATTATAATCTATCCTAACTTAACTTAATCAACGATATTCTGACGTAACCTGACATAAGCTAACATAATCTAATTTATTCAATCATAAACTATCCTAACTTAACTTAATCA